>NC_091127.1:166332521-166477521 GCF_040183065.1 Periplaneta americana | reverse complement strand
ATAAATTTTAAATTATTATTATTATTATTATTATTATTATTATTATTATTATTATTATTATTATTTGTAATATGTTAGTATTCTGTTCTTTAACTTTTTGTTAAATTTTCACTGCTTGTATACTTTGCGACGTGGTAGAGTGTAAGAGAAGGCCCTATGGCCTTAACTCTGCCAGTATAAATAAATTTTAAATTATTATTATTATTATTATTATTATTATTATTATTACTATTATGGTATATAGATGATATGCGAATATTGAAATTTCAAGAATAAACTGAAATTATTTCCAATTTGTGCTGTAGTACTGTGACTTTCTTGACTCGTAAATGTTTTTCCGTCAAGTCAAAGCTATATAGAATTGTGGAGTTCATCTTAAAATGAAGAGAAGCAAGTTTTAATTTTCTATAGATGATATCTAATAGTGTCAACAGTAACATATCTAAAGATAATTAATTTCGGTATCTGCTTCGAACAAAATGAAACGGAACATTTGAATTACCCTATATTTTAAAAAATGGGATGATTAATTTCTATTTTTACATTTTTTGAAAGTCTATAGTCAATAATACATACATTATCAATATTCCAAATACTTAACAAGGATTGGTATATGATTTTCATAGAGGTAATTGTATTACTCTCCTTGGTAGTAGAAAATTGTGAAAAAAACTTCGTAACAGGAGAGTTACTGACAATTCTGTAGTGCTCGGGAAAAGTGGCACAAGTCAAAATGTTAATTTTACAATAGAAGGAAAAATGAGTCTTCACACTGGTTTATGTGGATTTGATTTTCTTCTGCATGAATTATTGTAATGGGAAAGTTACTCATGTCTCGTATCCCAAGCGAGCAGAATTTCCGTAAAGTTGTCAATAAATTAATAAAAAAATGTTTGTACAAACTGACTTACGCCACTTTTCCCAAACACTGCAGAATATATAAATTAATGTAAAAAATATCTATACTAATAATAAATCTGTAGCCGAAATTTCTCTGGTAATTTTCGCTTTTCCAAAGATAATTGGTCCTAACATGTATAATTAACCATCCTGAAACCGAAAATCGCTTTTTTGAAATTTTTGTTTGTATTCTGTCTGTCTGTCTCTGTCTGTCTGTCTGTCTGCCTGCCTGTCTGTCTGTCTGTCTGTCTGTTACCTTTTCACGCGATAATGGCTGAACCGATTTATATGAAAATTGGAATATAAATTAATTTCGTTTAAACTTATATTTTAGGCTATATGACATTGAAAATATTTTATTTAAAAGGGGGGGGTTATATTTTTTTATTTTATTTTATTGGGTTATTTTACGACGCTGTATCAACATCTCAGGTTATTTAGCGTCTGAATGAAATGAAGGTGATAATGCCGGTGAAATGAGTCCGGGGTCCGGCACCGAATGTTACCCAGCATTTGCTCGTATTGGGTTGAGGGAAAACCCCGGAAAAAACCTCAACCAGGTAACTTGCCCCGACCGGGATTCGAACCCGGGCCACCTGGTTTCGCGGCCAGACGTGCTGACCGTTACTCCACAGGTGTGGACAAGGGGGGATTATAACGGGGCTTGGATTAAATAGATCGAAATATCTCCCTTGTTATTAATTTTCATGAAAAATGTTATATAACAAAAGTTTCTTTAAAAATTATTTCCGATAATGTTTATTCTATACGAAAGTTTGATAGGACTGATATTTAATGAGATAAGTGAGTTTTAAAACTAAGATAACAACGCCATGTAAGTCACTAATGAAAAAAAAATGACTTCGTCTATAAGGGACCTTGGACAACAACAATCGAAAGCTATTAAACATAGCCTACAGAGAATGTTTCTGTGTTTGTATGAAGTAATATCGGAAGCTAAATTAACCGATTTGTGTAATTAATTAATATTTCACCATTGGAAAGTGTAGTTTCTCTAGATGGACATAATGCTATAATGTTATTACAGTAACTTCTGAGTGAATCCGAGACAGGTAAGATTAAAATAGCTTCTCATGCATAGGAAAATTGATAAGCTATTCTGTATATTCATTTCCTGTATTTCTTAAAATAATGTTATGAACACATTCATTTTCATCTCAGAGAATTAACGATTGGTTTTAACATAGTATAATTATTCATCCTGAGACCGAAAATCGCTTTTTTGAAATTTTTGATTGTCTGTCTCTCTGTCTGTCCGTCTGGATGTTTGTTACCTTTTTTACGCAATAATGGCTGAACGGATTTCGATGAAAATTGAAATATATATTAAGTTCGTTGTACGTTAGATTTTAGGCTATATGGCATTCAAAATACTTTATTTAAAAGGGAGGTTATAAGGGGGCCTGAATTAAATAAACCAAAATATCTCGCTTATTATTGATTTTTTTTTTTAAAACATTGCATAACAAAGGTTTCTTTAAAAATGATTTCCGATACGTTTCATTCAAAGCAAAATTTTGATGGGACCAAATTGCACCAAAAACGGATGTTCTCTGAACCAAATGTTCATATTTTAATTATTTGCATTTAATAACAATTAAGAAACATGTTAAAGGAATTATCATTGCACTAAATGAGTGGTCTCTGGAGCAAAATGATCGCATTTTATTAAAAACAATTTAAATTAAGTGACATATTAAACGATTTATCCTTCTATCAAACACGAATGTTCCCTGGACCAGATGTCCTATTTTAATTATGTAATTACTTTATATTTATTTCTAACAAGTGCAGCGGAGCGCACGGGTACAGCTAGTATTAAATGAGATCATCATCATCATCATCCTTCACGAATTAGGCCTCTGTAGACCTGTTTCGCCCCCATCTAGCAGTCTTCTTAAAGGTCTTCCTGGTCGACGATGTCCTCTAGGTTTATACTGCATCATAATTTTTGGGATTCTTGAATTTTCCATTCTTCTTACATGATCTAGCCAATTGAATTTGTATCTGGTGATTTTTTCTTCTACTGACTCTATTTCTAATTGTTCTAAAATTTCTTCATTCCTTTTTCGGTCTAAAAGAGTATATCCTGCTGTCCTCCTGAAAAATTTCATTTCCGTTGTTTTGATTCTGTTCATGTCTTTTTTCTTTAATGTCCAAATCTCGCCTCCGTATAAAAGGGAGGGTAATGCTAGTGTATTATATATTTTTATTCTTGTAGATTTTTGTACTAATTTAGCTTTTAATATATTGCTTATTATTCCTATAATTTGTGTAAATTTGGTAATTTTCTTGTTCACATCTTTTTCATATTGACAAGATATTTCACAACCCAGATAATTGAAATTTTGCACTTGTTCGAGGCATTGGTTATTGTGTATTATCTTACTTCTGACTGGGTCTTGTCCTAAAAATGCCATTACTTTTGATTTTTGTGCTGAAATTTCCATCCCAAATCCTTTAATATTTTATTTAATGTATACAATCCTCTTTGTAAATTATCCTCTGAATTGGAAATTATGTCTTGATCATCGGCATAGGGTAAGGTATTTAATGTTAGAGCACTGGTTATTTTGATTCCTGATGTGTAGATTTGGTTCCATTTTAAAATAATTTAATTTATATAGATATTAAATAAAGTTGGTGATAGTGGACAACCTTGTCGAACACCATTATTAACTAATTTTATTTCGGATATACAGTTATTTATTTTGACACTTATTTTGCTGTCTGTGTAGATTTAAATTATATTTTGTAATAGCAAATTTGGAATATATTTTTATCTTGCAATATGTCGAATAAAAGGTTTCTTCGGATTTTATCAAAAGCTTTCACAAAATCAATAAAAGCTATATGGGTTTCAAATTTAAATTCTAAATTAAATAAGATAATATTATTAAATACAGGGACATCATTTTATTTTTACTAACATTTTTAATCTTAACCTGGCTATACCTTTCTATTAACGATTGAAACAGGAAACACCGTTTGCTACCCTTCCCACGACGGAGTTCGATGATACTGGCATAATATACAATCAAATCACTTTACTAGGTATAGGAGGGAAGGGAAGTAGTTCATCCATTTATGTAAACTAGGAAATATCGCAATTTTGAGTTTCATAATTTTCATTAGGTTTTTGTTTAATCAAAATACAGTACTGTATTAACACTTAGTGTTTTACACACGAATTGAGCTATCCATTCGGAAGTATTAATTATGCAGTGTATATTGTACTGTTACAGCACATTAGCGTACTATGTAGAGAATGAAGTTAAATTGAAAAATAATTATAATATGGATATTTAAACACATTTTAGAAAATGGTGGCCGTTCATTTCGATACAGGCTTCAGTTCTTTTGTGCATATTATGGCACTATAGACTATTGTACCTAATTCCAATTACCAGTTTCGTCCTTTGTACGAGTAACTCATGTTGAAATAATTCTGTACCTACTCTATAAAAGAGCACCTTACGTACTGCAAATTCAATCTTCACTTCTGCCCGACCCGAAAAGATAAAATCGCTCAGAAATGCTATCTACTGTCCGTTCAAGTGGCTTTGTCGCAGGGTTGTAGAAAGGGGGGGGGGAAATCACGTGACAGTTAATTACTTAAGGAGTCCCTTTTATTTAAGTTATTTAAACACTTTAATAATATTACGTAGATGTCCAATTTCTAACAGAAATTAATGTTTTCAGAAAAGAGCTAAGATAGCCCAGCTACTAGACTTTACAGAGGGGCGAACAGAAGCAGGTGGGGGAAACCGGGATGCGACATAGGGAAACGGACGACAGTACCCGTACGAAAATATGATTCAATATTGAAAGCTCTTTCGTCACTGGAAAACGCGAACATATTTCTGAAACGTACTATACTCAGTAACTCAGTACTGCTTACGCGCCCTCGGCTCTGTGTCGTGAACGGTTGGAAGTTTACTAGTAGAAGGGGTGGGAGTGAAGTACATTCAAAAACTCAGGTATAATAAAAATTGAAGTAAAAATAAAATGATGTCCCTATATATATTTGATTTTCTTCTGTATGAATTATTGTAATGGTGGAAATACTTATGTCTCTTTTCCCAATCGAGCAGAATATATAAGATGTTAAAAATATATTAAATAAAATACTTACTTACAAATGGCTTTTAAGGAACCCGAAGGTTCATTGCCGCCCTCACATAAGCCCGCAAGATTAATCCAGTCTCTATCATCATACCCCACGTCTCTCAAATCCATTTTAATATTATCCTCCCATCTACGTCTCGGCCTCCCCAAAGGTCTTTTTCCCTCCGGCCTCCAAACTAACACTCTATATGCATTTCTGTATTCGCCCATACGTGCTACATGCCCTGCCCATCTCAAACGTCTGGATTTAATGTTCCTAATTATGTCACGTGAAGAATACAATGCTTGCAGTTCTGTGTTGTGTAACTTTCTACATTCTCCTGTAACTTCATCCCGCTTAGCCCCAAATATTTTCCTAAGCACCTTATTCTCAAACACCCTTAACCTATTTGAAACAGAGCTTCCGGGCTAAGATGCCGTGGTCTACTGGTGCTGACGTTACCAGACGTTTCGTCTACTTCTACGGCAGACATCTTCAGTTAGGTATCCTCGGTCGAAGTCTTCTGCTCGGGATACCTGTAGCAACTGATGCTACAGGTATCCCGAGCAGAAGACTTCGACCGAGGATACCTAACCACTGAAGATGTCTGCCGTAGAAGTAGACGAAACGTCTGGTAACGTCAGCACCAGTAGACCACGGCATCTTAGCCCGGAAGCTCTGTTTCAACTAGACACCGGCCGTGAAAGCCTGCATGCTAAGACCCTTAACCTATGTTCCTCTCTCAGAGTGAGAGTCCTAGTTTCACAACCATACAGAAGAACCGGTAATATAATTGTTTTATAAATTCTAACTTTCAGATTTTTGGACAGCAGACTGGATGATAAGAGCTTCTCAACCGAATAATAACACGCATTTCCCATATTTATTCTGCGTTTAATATCCTCCCGAGTGTCATTTATATTTGTTACTGTTGCTCCAAGATATTTGAATTTTTCCACCTCTTTGAAGGATAAATCTCCAGCTCAATTTCCATTTCGTACAATATTCTGGTCACGAGACATAATCATATACTTTGTCTTTTCGGGATTTACTTCCAAACCGATCGCTTTACTTGCTTCCAGTAAAATTTCCGAGTTTTCCCTAATCGTTTGTGGATTTTCTCCTAACATATTCACGTCATCCGCATAGACAAGAAGCTGATGTAACCCGTTCAATTCCAAACCCTGTGTGTTATCCTGAACTTTCCTAATGGCATATTCTAGAAGAAGTAAAGGTGATAGTTCATCTCCCTGCTTTAGCCCGCAGTGTATTGGAAAAGCATCATATAGAAACTGACCTATACGGACTCTGCTGTATGTTTCAGTGACACACATTTTAATTAATCGAAATAATAATATTAAATATAATATAAGTGTACCTAATAAAGTTTAAATGCTTTTAATAAGTGGAATATTTTCCGCATAATTTTATCTCTCTTCTGATCACTTAGCAACGCAATCAGTGGTCGTGTTTTGTTTATTCGTTTCCATCGTGACTGTCTCCAGTCGCCAACTGCATTCACACCGACACAAAAATAGAAACGAACTGCAGCGTGCTCCGTGGTGTTGATGTCAGCACAGCTGGAAGATGGGGCAGGTGAACGTCCCGGATTGACCCCAGGTCGCGGCGTAGGGCAGACCTGCGCGGTGACGTCGACTCCGAGCTCCAGCGTTCGGGGGATGCAGGTAAGGCGGCGGAGATGAAAACAGGTGGCTGGCTCTCTAAATAAAGCGAGCGCGGTAAAAGAGGCCTGCAAATAAATTGCTGGTCACACTGTTGGGGCATAAAACATTCCTCCCCTTTTCAATACAGTTGATTGCCGTGTCTCTACGTCCGTTTTCATTCATGCTGCATCTACCGTTATTAAATTATCATTTATAAATATTAGTATTCTCGATTACTGTGGTGCGAGGGACCGATTCGCGTCCGGTTTTCCGCGGGTCACATTTCGATGTCACCTGTAATTAATGTGTGACGCTTAGCACGGATTTTGGAATGCGAACGACCGTACATTCTGTTCTCGCACACACGCCACAAAAAAATTATATTGTTTCAGATTATTATTATTATTATTATTATTATTATTATTATTATTATTATTATTATTATTATTTACACCTATAAGCCTAAATCTCTCTCTCCAGTTGTCAGATGCATGAAAGCTGCCAATTTACATTATATTAATTCAGAACCGTTTATTGTTTGGCTATTCTTACATTAAGCATATTCATTTTTAAATTCGTTTGTGTTGTTTTTACCTTTTCTGTATCATGTATTTTTGTAATTATCTATTCATTTTGTCATTATTGTTTAATTGTATTTGCCTCTAATTTCAATAATTCTTTGTATGCACTGTGTCTTCATTTATATGATTTCATTGATTCATTTTTAATGCATTTTATTTAATTGCCTTATTTTATTTATCTCACTGTACCAATTTTAATAATTAATTGTGCTATTTATTTTGTTGCATTTGGTCAATGATTAATGTTGACTATTATATTGATTGTATTTCATCTCACTGCCATTTTCTATCATTCATTCTCATCATCATTTGTTGTTTTGTTTTGTTCTGTATCTTGTGCTAAACTCTAATTGGCCTTGTGCTGTTGTTTTGCACGTAAATAAATAAATAAATAAGTAAGTAACTAAGTAAGTAAGTAAGTAAGTAAATATGTAAATAAATAAATAAATAAATAAATAAATAAATAAATAAATAAATAAATAAATAAATAAGTAAATAAGTAAATACCTAAATAAGTAAATAAATAAATAAATAACTATATAACTAAATAAATAAATAACTAAATAAGTAAATAAATAAATAAATAAATAACTAATTACATAAATAAGTAAATAAGTTAATAAATAAATAAGTGAATAAGTAAATAAATAAATAATTAATTAAATAAATAAGTAAATAAGTAAATAAGTGAATAAGTAAATAAATAAATAATTAATTAAATAAATAATTAAATAAATAAATAAGTGAATAAGTAAATAAATAAATAATTAATTAAATAAATAAGTAAATAAGTGAATAAGTAAATAAATAAATAATTAATTAAATAAATAAGTAAATAAGTGAATAAGTAAATAAATAAATCAATATATAAATAAATAACTAAATAAGTAAATAAATAAATAATTAATTAAATAAATAAGTAAATAAATAAATAACTAAATAAGTTAATAAGTAAATAACTAAATAAGTAAATAAGCAAATAAATATATAAGTAAATAAATAATTAAATAAGTAAATAACTACATAAGTAAATAAGTAAATAAATAAATAACTAAATAAATAAATAAGTAAATAACTAAACAAGTAAATAAGGAAGTAAATAAATAAATAACTAAATAACTAAAAAAAGTAAATAAGTAAATAAATAAATAAATCAATAAATAACTAAATAAATAAATAACTAAGTATATAAATAACTAAATAAATAAATAAATAAATAAATAAACAAATAACGAAATAAATAAATAACTAAATAAATAAATTATTATTATTATTATTATTATTATTATTATTATTATTATTATTATTATTATTATTATTATTATTATTATTATTATTATTATTATTATAAGTTTATCCTTCGAAGAAATGAAAAATTCAAATATCTTGGAGCAACAATAATAAATCCAAATGACACTTGGAAGGAAATTAAACGCACAATAAAAATGGAAAAAGTCCGTTATTATTCGGTTCATAAGCTTTTGTCATCCAGTCTCCTTTCAAAAAAAGCTGAAAGTTAGAATTCATAAAACAGTTCTATATGGTTGTCAAACTTGAACTCTCACTTTGAGGGTGAAGCAGAGGTTAAGGGTGTTTAAAAATAAGGTTCTTAGGGAAATATTTGGGGCTAAGAGGGATGAAGTTACAGGAGAATGGAGAAAGTTACACAATACAGACCTGCATGCATTGAATTCTTCACCAGACATAATTAGGAACATTTAATCCAGACGTTTGAGATGGGCAGGGCATGTAGCACGTATAGGCGAATCCAGAAATGCATATAGAGTGTTAGTTGGGAGGCCGGAGGGAAGAAGATCTTTGGGGAGGCCGAGACGTAGATGGGAAGATATTAAAATGGATTTGAGGGAGATGGGATATGATGATAGAGACTGGATTAATCTTGCTCAGGATAGGGAGCAATGGCGGGCTTATGTGAGGGCGGCAATGAATCTCCGGGTTCCTTAAAAACCAGTAAGTAAGTAAGATAGTACGTTAGTACGTTAGTAAGTAATTATTATTATTATTATTATTATTATTATTATTATTATTATTATTATTATTATTATTATAAGTTTATCCTTGAAAGAGATGAAAAATTAAAATATCTTGGAGCAACAATAACAAATCCAAATGACACTCGGAAGCAAATTAGACGCACAATAAAAATGGGTAATGCCTGCTATTATTCGGTTCAGAAGCTTTTGTCATCCAGTCCGCTCTCAACAAAGCTGAAAGTTGAAATTCATAAAACACGTTAGCCTATATTATTGCTTGTTTGTACGGTTGTGAAACTTGGACTCTCACTTTGAAAGAGGAAGAGAGGTTAAACGTGTTTGAGAATAAGGTGATTAGGAAAATATTTGTGGCTAAGAGGGATGAAGTTACAGGAGAATGGAGAAAGTTACACAACACAGAACTGCACGCATTTTATTCTTCACCTGACGTAAATGTGAACATTAAATCCAGACGTTAAATATATGCAGGACATATCGAATCCAGAAATGCATATAGTGTGTTAGGAGAGAGGAGGGAAATGTACTTTTGGGTAGACCGAGACGTAGAAGGGAGGATAATAAAAAATGGATTTGAGGGCTGTGGGATATGATGGTAGAGAATGGATTAATCTTGCTCAGGATAGGAAACGATGGCGGGCTTATATGAGGACGGCAATGAACCTCCGGGTTCTCTAAAAGCCATAAGTAAGGAAATATTATTATTATTATTATTATTATTATTATTATTATTATTATTATTATTATTATTATTATTATTATAAATTTGGTCCAAGGACAGATCTTCCACTGCAAACGTACCATTCTCTAATTTTTAATATTTTCCGATTTTCTCTTAGTCTTCGCCGATGACCCATGTATCTATCACAGACCTGCAGAAATATGACATCGACCTCACTTCACTTCTATTGGGGATGATCGACTTCTTCGTAGAGTTGTTGACATTCTTTGCGTGTGGAAGTTACATCAGTGAAATTAAACATAACATTTTCAATGACATCAGAAGCATCGCCTAAGACAGGCATGTCAATTAACGCCCACAAGAGCAAGCGCGCGCTTTAGAGCTCAGGAGAGCCTGAGCGCTTTACAGCGGAAAGGAAAGAGACAGACGAAAGAGGTGGTATATGCCGCTTGGTCCAGCTATATTCAGGGATGGCCAGCACTGATTCAATAGATAAAGGGAAGAGAACTTATTAAAACTGTATCCATGGTAATTTTTAGATTTGCCTGAGAAGTGTAAGTGCATTATAAGAATGTAAGTTTTAATTTTAATGCTCATTTTTCACAAGTTTGACTTTTTTATTCAAAAGAAATATTTTCTCAACTTTTCGTATAGAAAAGTGAAATTTTCATGTATAGGCCTATTTATTTAGTAGCCTTACAGAATGTTTTCGTAAATCTAATATACCATATATACGTATTACTGAAGATAGTGTATTGAAAATTTTGAAAATATTCGCATGGAAATTGTTTGTAAGGAAATGAAATAACAAAGCAACTACTGTTACATCATAAGCAAAAGATACGTGCCCATGTGTTGTAAAAATGTCAGCTCTATAGCTTGAGCAGGTTTCGAGAAAATAATTTAATATTCTGATGATAGGAAGTTGCTCACCAATATCACCTTAAAAGCATAATGCGATAAGAGTTTTGTTATGTAATTTTAGTTACACTTAAAACAGATACAGCACCTAGGTAACTTTGCTTTGTACTGTAATATTGTTTCGATTAGTTTATTGATTACTTTTGTAAGGCTAAAGATACCATCAATATAAATTCCAACTTATCACGTCATACTCAATCTCTTTCTTTGGAATATCACTTTCTTTATGAATGATGTGTTTCATCCACTTAATACAGTATAATATTATACTACTATGGAATTTAAGTGAATATTCCTTCTTAACTCTCTTTTATGTTATTAAGATTTAAAACACAAGTGCAATATTAAGAAATCAGTGTTAGTACTTTCGTTTTACAGACAATATAGATAATATCAAACAGAAAGAAGCATATAAAAATAACGGCATAAAATTTTACGTTCCGTTTGAAGTTTGTGCACCATTGTTTTCTTAATCGAACAGGTTGCTTATTCATATACACAACCCTTCCTCTTTCCATAATTAGCGCTTGATGCCCGCGCACGACGTCAAGGTCAGAAAAATGCGCTTGCTTTGACATCACTGGCCTAAGATAAAGAGCATATTAACATACAATAGCCGCGCATCTACATCTTTTATGAGCAAAATAAACTCCCAATTCCCTTTTCGGTCAGCCAAAGCAGGATGCTGAGTTTAAACTCAAACGCGCTATCTCTGTTCCACACAGCCTGATTGAAAAGAAAACGGTTTAAATGTAAAATGTACTTGAAAAAAAAGAAACCGTGGTTTGATTGAAGTGAAATAAAACACGCGATTAATGGCTTGGTCGCAGTGAATTTATCACGATTCTGAAAGGTTGTCGGAACAAAAGACAACGCGGCAACGCATTTTAACTCTGTGTTTATTTTACACGGCGTTCAGGTCACAGAGCTCTTGTATGTTTAACCTGAACACATCGCAGTGACTACTCGATTCCGTAAAAAAAGAAAACTCTTGAATGTCGCAGTTAATTAAACTGATTCATTTCGTACACTAATTTCGTATAAATACTGCAAAAATAATTACAATGATATTGAAATCGGTCTACAAAAAAGTATATCGTGACTTTCCTATTATTCATTCATTCATAGTTTTCTGACCAAGGACAGGTCTTTCATTGCAAACCCAGCTTTCTCCAATCTTTCCTATTTTCTATCTTCCTCTTAGTCTCCGCATATGATCCATATAGAGGGACGTCATTTTATTTTTACTTCAATTTTTATTGTACCTGAGTTTTTTAATGTACTTCACTCCCACCCCTTCTACTAATGAAGTTCAACCGTCTTCCACACAGATCCAAGACCGCATATACAGTCATACTAGCCTTACCGTCACAGTACGTTCCAAAAATATATTCGCGTTTTCCAATGACGAAAATATTGGATCATTTTCGCACAGGTACTGTCGTCCATTTGCCTACGTCGCATTCCGGTTTTCTCTCTCTGTAAAGGCTAGTGGCTGGGCTGTCTTAACTCTTTTCTGAGAACATTAATTTCTGTTAGGAATTGGACATCTACGTAATATTATACCCATACAACTGTTTAAAATAACTTAAATAAAAGGGCCTCGTTAAGTAATTAACTGTCACGTGATTTCCATCCTTTCTACGACCCTGCAACATAACCACTAGGACGGACAGTAGATAGAATGTCTGAGTAATTTTATCTTTTCGGATCGAGCAGAAGTGAAGATTGAATTTACAGTACGTAAGGTACTCTTTTACAGAGTAGGTACAGAATTATTTCAACATGAGTTACTAGTACGAAGGACGAAACTGGTAATTGGAATTACATACATTAGAACTGAAGCCTGTATCGAAATGAACCGCCACCATTTTGAAAAATGTGTTTAAATATCCATATTATGATTATTTTTCAATTTAACTTCATTCTCTATAGTGTACGCTAATGTGCTATAGACAGTATAATATACACTGCATAATGAATACGTCCGTATGGATAGCTCAGTTCGTGAGTAAAAATACTCATTATTAATACTGTACTGTATTCTGATTAAACAAAAACCTAATGAAAATTATCAAACTCAAAAGCGTGATATTTCATAGTTTACGTAAATGGATGAATTACTTTTGTTCCCTCCTATACCTAGTAAAGTGATTTGATTGTATATTACGCCATCGAACTCCAGTCGTGGAAGGGGATAGCAATCGTTGATTCAAAGGTATAGCCAGGTTAATATCAGAAATGTTAGTAAAAATAAAATGATGTCCCTATACTTACTTACTGGCTTTTAAGGAACCCGGAAGTTCATTGCCGCCCTCATATAAGCCCGCCATTGGTCTCTATCCTGAGCAACATTAATCCAGTCCCTATCATCATATCTCACCTCCTCAAATCCGTTTTAATATTATCTTCCCATCTACGTCTCGGCCTCCCTAAAGGTCTTATTCCCTCCGGCCTCTCAACTAACACTCTATATGCATTTCTGGATTCGCCCATACGTGCTACATGCCCTGCCCATCTCAAACGTCTGGATTTAATGTTCCTAATTATGTCAGTTGAAGAATACAATGCGTGCAATTCTGTGTTGTGTAACTTTCTCCATTCTCCTGTAAC
This sequence comes from Periplaneta americana, assembly GCF_040183065.1. Classification (NCBI taxonomy): domain Eukaryota; kingdom Metazoa; phylum Arthropoda; class Insecta; order Blattodea; family Blattidae; genus Periplaneta; species Periplaneta americana. Next base: position 166,464,019 of record NC_091127.1, on the reverse strand, counting down.
TTCATCCCTTTTAGCCCCAAATATTTTCCTAAATACCTTATTCTCAAACACCCTTAACCTATGTTTCTCTCTCAAAATGAGTGTCCAAGTTTCACAACGATAAAGAACAACCGGTAATATAATTGTTTTATAAATTCTTGCAGATTTCTGGACAGCAGACTGGATGATAAAAAGGCTTCTCAACCGAATAATAACAGGCATTTCCCATATTTATTCTGTGTTTAATTTCCTCCCGGGTATCATTTATATTTGTTACTGTTGCTCCAAGATTTTTGAACTTCTCCACCTCTTCTAAAGATAAATTTCCAATTTTTATATTTCTATTTCGTACAATATTCTCATCACGAGACATAATCATATACTTTGTCTTTTCGGGATTTACTTTACTTTATTTGCTTCCAGTAAATTCCCATGTTTTCCCTAATCGTTTGTGGATTTTCTCCTAACATATTCACGTCATCCGCATAGATAAGCAGCTGATGTAACCCGTTCAATTCCAAACCCTCTCTGTTATCCTGGATTTTCCTAATGGCATACTCTAGAGCAAAGTTAAAAAGTAAAGGTGATAGTGCATCTCCTTGCTTTAGCCCATAGTGAATTGGAAACGCATCTGACAGAAACTGACCTATACGAACTCAGCTATACCTTTCACGTTAAGTAATCTAACTAGTTTCTTGGGAATACCAAATATGATCCATATACCTTAATTTAATCTATCATCTGATATCTTCTTCTGCCCCGAACTCTTCTCCCGTTCATCATTCCTTCCAGTACAGTCCGGAGAGCAAAATTAGTCAAATCCACTCTTCTCGCCTCCACGCTGGGGCCCCCTGTAATTTTTAAGATGCGGAAGAGAGAGTGGTGTACGGAAACCAACGGGAAGCTTCTTCTTCTTCTTCTTCTTCTTCTTCTTCTTCTTCTTCTTCTTCTGTCTGACAAGTGTTAGGCCACAAGGCCTGTTGCGGTCTCACATAAAATTTTCACGCCATCTCTTAGCAGGACTACCATAGATCTTTGGCCATGTGGTACATAATCATAAATTGCCTTTGGGAGTCTGCTATTACTCATTCTTTCCAAATGATGTTTCCAATTAGATTGATATTGAACAATGTAATCTAAAACTGGTTGAGTTTTTAGTTCCTTTAAAATTTCACAGTTTCTTTTCAGATCCCATTTAGTATAGCCCGCTGTTCTTCGCATGAATCGCATTTCGCAAGCCGTTATTCTGCTTTTATCTGCTTTCCTCAGTGTCCATGCTTCGCTGCCATAGCTGAGCATCGGTCGTGCAACGGGAAGCTACCTTATTTATATTACCCAAAAAAAATTGTAAACTGTCTTAGAAAGAGTGGATAAACAAAGTATGATGCTAAAACTGATCAGGAAAAGGAAGTGGTTGGATCACTGACTGAGAAGAAACTGTCTACTGAAGGATGCACTGGAAGGAATTGTGAACGAGAGGAAGTTCGGGATAGAATAAGATATCAGATGATAGAGAATATTGAGATACATGAATCATATATGGACACTAAGAGGAAGACAGTACATAGAAAATATTGAAGAATGTTGGGTTTGAAGTGAACGACTTGTACTTCAGCAGGAAACTCTATAAATTAATTATAACGTAACATTATGTTACCTACGATGGTAACTTGCGAAGGTGTTTTGAGCACTAAAATAATTCCTTACTTACTTACTGGCTTTTAAGGAACCCGCAGGTTCAGCGCCGCCCTCACATAAGCCCGCCATCGGTCCCTATCCTGAGCAAGATTAATACAGTCTCTATCATCATATCCCACCTCCCTCAAATCCATTTTAATATTATCCTCCCAACTACGTCTCGGCCTCCCCAAAGGTCTTTTTCCCCCCGGCCTCGTACGTGCTACATGCCCTGCCCATCTCAAACGTCTTTATTTAATGTTCCTAATTATGTCAGGTGAAGGATACAATGCGTGCGTGCAACTTTCTCCATTCATCCCTTTTAGCCCCAAATATCCCATTCCGAGGCTTATTGCAAGGTTTCGTAACAAGCTGTTCTTTACGGTGATGGGTTGTTAGCCCTTCGCCGAACCCCCAAGCTGGAGGACCACACCTTATCGGCTGTTCGCGACTGCTTATTCAATATATTCGCAGCTACCCTCCATATCTGGAGCAACCTGAGGACTCGCAATAATAATAATAATAATAATAATAATAATAATAATAATAATAATAATAATAATAATAATAATAATAATATTTACTCACAAATGGCTTTTAAGGTACCCGAAGGTTCATTGCCGCCCTCACATAAGCCCGCCATCGGTCCCTATCCTGTGCAAGATTAATCCAGTCTCTATCATCATATCCCACCTCCCTCAAATCCATTTTAATATTATCCTCCCATCTACGTCTCGGCCTCCCTAAAGGTCTTTTTCCCTCCGGTCTCCCAACTAACACTCTATATGCATTTCTGGATTCGTCCATACGTGCTACATGCCCTGCCCATCTCAAACGTCTGGATTTAATGTTCCTAATTATGTCAGGTGAAGAATACAATACGTGCGTGCAACTTTCTCCATTCTCCTGTAACTTCATCCCTTTTAGCCCCAAATATCCCATTCCGAGGATTATTGTAAGATTTTTTAACAAGATGTTTTTTACGGTGATGAGATGTTAGCCCTTCGCCCAACCCCCAAGCTGGAGGACCACCCCTTATCGGCTGTCCACGACTGCTTATTCAATATATTCGCAGCTAACCTCCATATGTGGAGCACGTCTCCTCTATCCGCAACCTGAGGACGCGCAATAATAATAATAATAATAATAATAATAATAATAATAATAATAATAATAATAATAATAATAATAATAATAATATAATTTTAGGACAAATTTCAGCAAAGACCGAGGCATAATCTATGAAGAGAAAAGCAGTATAAAATTTTTGCATTGCCATTATTATTATTATTATTATTATTATTATTATTATTATTATTATTATTATTATTAGTAGTAGTAGTGAGGTTCGGTATTCGATCCCAGCGGTCGACTTTTGTCACTTGGTTTTTCATGGTTTCTCAAATCCTTCCCAAGCGTATGATAGGATAGTACCAATTTCAAGGGCCACGACCCGACTCCTTCCCAATCCAAACCATCACCTCTGATCTATCATCATATCATCTTACCACTACAGACCTGCCACTTGTGTATCGGAAATGCACACTCGAAATGCTGTGCCTGTGGTTATAGCTGTGAACCATTGTCCAGTGGTAAATTGGTTGGTTCACCGACTAAGGGGAAACCGCCTGCTGAAAGGAATGGTGAACGGGAGAAAAGTTGGGGGCAGAAGAAGATATCAGATGATAGACGACATTAAGATACGTGGATCATATACGGAAAATAAGAGGAAGATTGAAAAATACGAAAGATTGGAGAATGCTGGGTTTGCAGAAAGACCTGTCTGTCCTTGGACAGGAAAGTAGGACACTATGGATAAAGTTACATGTATGCAAACTTTGAAAATCGTTTCGAGAAAAAGATGGGAAAGAGTAGAGATGGGAACGATATATCGGTTTTTACGAAATAGGCCTACCGATATTTTCGTTTCTTATAGAATTATTATCATTATCAACAACAACAAGTCCACACCTGTGGAGTAACGGTCAGTGCATCTGGCCGCGAAACCAGGTGGCCCGAGTTCGATTCCCGGTCGGGGCAAGTTACTTGGTTGAGGTATTTTCCGGGGTTTTCCCTCAACCCAAGATGAGCAAATGCTGGGTAACTTTCGGTGCTGGACCCCGGACTCATTTCACCGGCATTATCACCATCTCATTCAGACGCTAAATAGCCTAAGCTGTTGATAAAGCGTCGTAAAATAACCTACTAAAATAAAAAAAAAATAAATCAACAACAACAAAATCCACACTAGACAGCTCCGATAGTTCCCGAGAGATGGCGCTACTGAAGGTGGACAGTTACATAATTGTACAACCTCACTCAATACCTTGTTCTGATTGGCTGGACTGGAATTCGAATTCAAACTGTTTAATATGTAGAGTGTGCGAACGTGAGACAGACCGGAGGTTTATCTACTACTGTTTTAATATTGTTATTAATGTTCTCCAAGACAGGAGCAACCCTCACCCTAAAAGGGAACCGTCTGACCTCAAAACTTTTATTTCTATATTCTAAAATGGAAAGAGAAACAAGGATTTAATGCGGATATAACATTTGTTTACGTCTGTGATTTCTATGCACAACCTAGTGCTAACATTTTGTTTTCTTATCATATTTTTCAGTGCATAAAAATTCTAATCCTATAATCATCACCATTGTTGTTTAGAATGTTGGAGTGTAACAATAACTTGAATGGGAACTTACTGTAGAAGGATTATATCAAATCAATTGTGGAGTTTGTTAAAATTTGTAACATTCTAAGTACGGTTTATTTACATTTAAAAATAATTGCAAGTTCTGTTTACTTACACTTAAAAATGATTACGTTGTTAGGTAGAAAAGAGCTTTATATCTGTGTCCTGGATTGAATCCTATATAACATTAGAATAACTGAATCGTGTTCCACTATCAAATATGCAACCATGTAGAGTTCACTTAACTCTTTCCCACTATATCATTTAAGCTCCCTTGCCTCCACCATAATTGTGATATAGGTTAGGACTTACATCATAATATTGAAAATGTATTGTTTATTCTCACAATTCTACATTTATGCTTTTGACTGTTATGATGTTAATTTCAATAATAGAAAGGAATATTAAAATTTAAGTAATTTTATTGTAATACAGTAAATGTACAGCTGAAAATTTAATTTTCTTACGGAATAGCGATATATCTTCTGCGATATATACCGTTTATCGAAATTAGGTTTGCACTATATTGTAATATCAATATATCGGTATTTAATTTATTTTCTTCATCACTAGGAACTAGAGGTGGGGAAAAAATAACGTAACAGTTATTTTGGAACCGTTCCTTGTTTGGAACTGTTCCAAAAAGTAACAGTACCTTGGAGCACTATGTTCCAAAATAACAGTGTTGCTCTGAGCTAGTACGAAATACTTGCGGTTACAAATACTCGTTTCACTTTGGAACTACATTATGACAACGCCTGTTCCACAGAACGGAACATGTTTGGTACTATTGAAAGCAGTGACGCCAACTTTTGAAAAACAGTAGGTGGGCTCAAACATTTGACGAGCCTTAAGTTAAATAAATCTCACAACACGATAAATTATTGGGTGGGCTCGGATTCCACGAGCCCATATAAGTTGGCGCCACTGTTTGAAAGCAGAATTAGGAATCCTTTCGTCGTATTGAAATAAATGTTGGAAACTAAAGTAAAAGATAAATAGTAAAGATACGAAGATAGCCTTTAAAAAATGTACACACTATCTTGGAACTGATGTTAATGAAGTATAGGATTCTATCAAATAACATAATGCCTGTATTATAGGAACTACACTGTGAATTTTATCAAGGGAGATGAAAATATATAGGTTATGTTTTATTTTCAAATATTTTACAGTTTTAGTTTCATTGCCAATTCTTGAAATTAAACTAAAATCTGTTGAAACATGACTATTATTGAAGTTCTTTTGTTTAAAAAAATTACAATTGTAAATTTTCATATTTCATTACAATGAGATTATTATTCTTCATGACGGTACATTATTAATATGAATTTTAGCACGGCCAAAATTATTATAGCTTTTATTTACGCATTTTTGGAGAAATTGAACACTACTGTGACCTTCAGCTGAGCAGAAGAGGAAGAATAGGTTAGGTTCTATTTACCACTGGGATCCATTTTGATTTCGTGACCAATTTACAAATAATTTAAAATTACATTACATTTCCTGCTTCGAACAAACCTGATCTACGAATTCAATTTAGCATTAGAAAAGATTTCATTTCCAGGAATTCACATCTCGACTCATTATGACATCGTACTGCATCACAAGTATGTGACCATGTCCGTACATGTTCCTAAATACCACTGTTACATTACGTACTAGTAGTACGTGGCTCTTCCACTGTTACACTAAATACTCCTGTTACAAAAAATACTTGCTGTTACAAAAAATAACTTGCTGTTACAAAAAATACTCGATGTTATGGAACTACATTATGAGTCATGACTATAAAATAACGTAACGGCCTGTTCCAAACCATCACTGTTACATTGCATACTAGTAGTACTGTACCTGTTATACAAAATACTTGCTGTTACATGTTACAATATACTCGATGTTATGGAACACGGCCGATTTGATGATACCTTCGCTTTCAAAGATGAAGCGAAGCTAGCATCAAGTCGGCCGTGTATGGAACTACATTATGACAACCGTTGCTGCAGTGTTATCAATTTAGCGACTTTGTCACTAGATCTGGCTACTTTTAACAATTTTCAGGGACAAAATCAATACCAACTTTTAATCCTGAACTGGCGTCTTGCATTAATACGTGTATAACGTAACTGGTTTCGTGTCAATACTGTCAGTATGACTTCTGGACTTTCTCATGGCCCTCGACTTATACTATTGCCTTTTTTACCCAAATGTTTGCATAAACAATTAACAATTAATACAAAAATCTACAAGAATAAAAATATATAATACACTAGCATTACCCACCCTTCTATACGGAAGCGAGATTTGGACATTAAAGAAAAAAGACATGAACAGAATCAAAGCAAGGGAAATGAAATTTTTCAGGAGAACAGCAGGATATACTCTTTTAGACCGAAAAAGGAATGAAGAAATTTTAGAACAATTAGAAGTAGAGTCAGTAGAAGAAAAAATCACCAGATACAAATTCAATTGGCTAGATCATGTAAGAAGAATGGAAAATTCAAGAATCCCAAAAATTATGATGCAATATAAACCTAGAGGACATCGTCGACCAGGAAGACCGTTAAGAAGACTGCTAGATGCGGCCGAAACAGGTCTACAGAGGCCTAATTCGTGAAGTATGATGATGATGATGATGATGATGATGATGATGTTTGCATAAACTACTTTGACTAAAGGGTTTTAACAAAAATAAATTGTGTCACACGCTTCACAGAATGACAGAACTGAATTTAGGGACTTGACTCTGGAGGAGTTTCGTTCATTCCTGGTGTGTTTTATTTTGGTACAGTTTCCACATTAAATATATATATATATATATATAATGTAAAAATTAATTTCTGATCCTACAGAATGATCCTATGGTAACAACATGGAGTCAGGCCACAAAGAGAAAAACACTGGAGGAGGGATTCGATCTGGTGCTGTGGAGCGAACTTCGGCGTAGGCTATATAATATATGGTGGTACTGTTATTTTGGAACTGTTATTTGGAACCTAGTATTTTCATGGAACTGGAACAGTTGGAACTGTTACGAGAAAATAACAACTTTTCCCATCTCTACATATCAATATATCGGTATTTAATTTATTTTCTTCATCACTAGGAACGACGGAATATGTTTAATAGAAATATACGAAGGAAAATATGAACAAAATTAACTGTATCATTAACACACCGCAATATTGTGTTGAATTGGTATTGGCAGAAACGAATGCGACATTTATTAATTCGAAAACGGGAAACTTACTGCGGTAAATTGTAACCTTTAATGAGATTCCTCATACAATACTTTACACTTCCAAAAATAGATTAGTTTAAAAGAGTACACGTAATTTTGACTATCTATAACGTAATACTGCCGCCATAAGTTAAAGTAAAAGCTTTCGTCAAATTTCCTGTAGTTACTCTGTACAAAAATTAATTTCTTAAAGTGCTTTCAGATTGCCCCAAGATTGCTGAACATTGCTTAATAGCAGCTTAAAATAGACCCTGCGGTCTTATTCGCCTGAAGACTCATTGGCTGTAATTATTGTACCCTGCAATTTAACTCCACGCAACAAGTCTAAGCCAACCAACGTGGTGAAAATAATTGATGTTGCTTCAAAGCTGAATAGGAAGTCTTCAGTTTTCAGCCATGGATAGTTTAGGATCTTTCTTCCTTCCGCAATTAATGCACAAAACTATTCAAATGATGGAATACATGGGCAAGAATCTTAACGTACACTGGACTGCAAAAAAAGAAAAAGCAGATACGAAATTATATCATTTTCCTAAGACTTCAGCAAACATGGCGAGGTGGAAAGTTATTTTCCTGAGATTAGATTTTTAAGAACGTGTAAATACGACTTTTATAACATGTTCACGTTATTATTATGAAATATGAATTGATTTTAAATTATTCATATACTTTTATTTTACAACATTAATAAGGATACTACACGAAAATAGTGAAACTGCAATTTATATGGTATTCCACAGCCTTCCTTATTATCCATGGATGCTGTCATTGTTACAATCGATATATATGGCCAGAAGCTTTGCATATTGTATTAACAAAAAACTATCAATTTTATCTATACTAATAATAAATCTGTACCGAAATTTTTCTGGTAATTTTCGATTTTCCGAAAATAATTGGTCCTAACATATATAATTAACCACCCTGAAACCGAAAATCGCTTTTTTGAAATTTTTGTTTGTATGTCGTCTGTCTGTCTGTCTGTCTGAATATTTGTTACCTTTTCACGCGATAGTGGATGAACGGATTTCGATGAAAATTGGAAATAAATTATGTTCGTTGTACGTTAGATTTTAGGCTATATGGTATTCAAAATACATTATTTAAAAGGGGGTTATAAGGGGGCCTGAATTAAATAAACCAAAATATCTCGCTTATTATTGATTTTTGTGAAACATGTTACATAACAAAAGTTTCTTAAAAACTAATTTGCGATAAGGTTTATTCCTTGAAAATTTTTGATAGGACTGATATTTAATTAAATAAATGAGTTTTAAAATTAAAATAACTGCCATCTAAGGCCGTATAATGAAATAAAAAACAAATGACTTCGTCCATAAGGGGCCTTGGACAGCAACAATCGAAAGCTATGAAAGATAGCCTACAGAGAATGTTTCTGTGTTTGTATGAAGTAATATCGAAAGCTAAATTAACCGATTTGTATAATTAATTATTATTTCACCATTGGAAAGTATAGTTTCTCTAGATGGACATAATGCAATAATGTTATTACAGTAACTTCTGATACAATATAATATAATATAATATAATATAATATAATATAATATAATATAATATAATATAATATAATATAATATAATATAATATAATATAATATAATATATGTATGTAATATTATATAACATAATTTGTTTGAAGGGTTCAGAACCATAATGGGCCAAACGCCATTTACTAAATACGTAGAAAACAAGGGTTAAAATTAAGTTAATACCATAATTCAATGGAAACCTATAACAAGTAGAATAAAGTATAGGCCCTACACATTAAATCTAAATGAAGTCAGTGTTCATTGAACTATTGTTGCATGTAATAAAAATTAGAAACATGTTAAAGGAATTGTCATTGCACCAAATGAGTGATCTCTGGACCAAAATGATCGTATTTTAATTCTTTAAATACAATTTAAATTAAGTAACATATTAAACGATTTATCCGTCTATCAAACACGAATGTTCCCTGGATCAAATGTCCTATTTTAATTATGCAATTACTTTATATTTATTTCTAACGGGTGCAGCGGAGCGCACGGGTACGGCTAGTTATAAATATAAAATGTATAGTTTATCGATGACATACGCGAAGAAACTGAATGATGTTATGATAACAGAGCAATAATAGAGTTTACATGCAATGCTTTCTGTAGGATGCGTATTTTCCGGGCTAGAGGGCCGTGGACTGTCGGTGTTACAACCACGGCCCTCTAGCCCGGAAAATACGCTTCCTATCAACGCCGGCCGTGAAAGCCTACATTCCAAGATTAATACTTTCTGTGTTTCTCTATTCCTATCGTTTCCTAAGCAAAGACCTCGTAACACGATAATATTTCAAATCTATAGTGATTTCCACTCGGCATTTCTTTCGCAGTCCAGAGTACAGGCGTTTACGAGTTACCATTTCGACGACTGTATCGTTCTTGCAAGTTAAGTATGACTGGAGCGTTCCGTGGAGAGTGTACTGAACTCTCAGGTAAGCAACTCACTGTGCGTGCTTCAGAAGTACAGTCTTGAGTATATGAATTGCATACATACAATAATCATACATTTCGTACGTATCTAATTGACGCGATATCCACGGAATCTTTTTCTTTATAATTACAGACGTGGACAAATTATTAGCACAAAACGTTTTTCTTGGGAACATAATATAATTCGTCATACCAACTGTCAGTATAATTCACAGAATCTCTATTGTTGTAAATATGATTGTTTACATCTTCTGGTATATTTTTCCAATGGTTAAGTATAGTTTGTCTGGCTATGTTGGTATTACTGGTGTTTTAATTATATACTGCAGAAGATATTCAACAGTCTGTTCTCCCATGGCCTGCAAGAAGACCGGACATGAACGAAATTGAAAATCTGTGATCTATACTGAAGAAGAAAGTGAACAAAAAGAGGCTTACAACAAAACATGGGCACATTTTAGCACTGTCTGATATCTGGCCAAATGATGCTGATATTCAAAGAAAGTGTCGAACTTTGGTTTCCAGCATCCCTGACAAAATCAACGTGTTAATAAAGAATAAGGGAATGTTCACAAAATATCAGTGACTTCACGACTCAATTTTCTGTTGACTATTACACTCTTACTACGTCATACTACTTTTGACCAATAAAACGGTACGAAAGGACGTATTTCGACCAATCATGGCTGCTTATCGCACAATTTTATCGCGTCCCTAGCATTTGTTTAATTTTATCGCGTCCCTAGCATTTGTTTAATTTTATCCCGTCCCTAGCATTTGTTTCTTTATTTGCCAACATTTGAAACTGCGTTGGTCTGAACGTCAAAAATATATATACAATTACAAACCACTCCAGTCGATGCACAGCAGTTTCAAATATGACTCGCATTGGCATTCAAGAACAAGAATTAATAAAAATCACTGATCATACCTATCCAACTTCTGAAATCCGATTTACATATAAATGAAGAGCACCATTCGTAAATCCTGAATAGGTTGAATACACCATGTAGGCCTAAATCAACGAGTTCCTCTTCTATTACGCACACGTCCAATATAACATCAATTGAACCACCAACCACATTCAAATTTGAAAATTGTACATTTAATGATTATTCCTTTTAAAATTATTCATTCTGAAATCCTGAATAAGTTGAATACACCATGTAGGCCTAAATCAACGAGTTCCACTTCTATTACGCACACGTCCAATATAATATCAATTGAACCACCAACCACATTCAAATTTGAAAATTGTACATTCAATAATTATTCCTCTTAAAATTATTCATGTTTATTTTTTATGTCGTCGTCGTTAATTAAAACTTTTCTAACACTTGTGCATATTAGTTAGGTTATGTTATAGCTTCTGCTATATGATATTATGGATAGTCACGTATCAGAGATTGTTTAATATTAAGATTTATTGAAAATCATCTGTCAAGTGACGTTGATTACTGGGATTCGGATAATTGAAGTGGAATGCAACTGTCTTAATAAAAATGAAACTGAATCAACAAAGCTTTCTTGACTAGTAACCGTCTACAGAGTTCAATGAAGATTCCATAGTTGGCACAACTGCCATCTAGCGTAATGGTGCAATAATACATTTGAAGACAGGTTTATTTTCGTAAGTCAATTAATAGTTTATTGTATTGGAGTACTTTGTTACTTATAATCTTTATATACTTTCTTCTAATCGTGTAATAGTAAATTATATCCCACTCGAGTTTTGATTATCTCTAGATAAATCTGCTCGTGTTCCACTCGCAGATTTACCGATAAAATCAAAACCTCTCGTGAGATTACTGTTGATTATTTCTGTGCAAAATACATTTTTGTTCATTATTTCTGCCGATAAATATAGCTTTGTTGCACATATAATCAATTTAGTCTAATAATTTGTCCACGTCTGTAGGAATTACAATGTACACCCATGTACATACGTAGATTGTCAAAGGAGAAACTTCAGCGTTTATCAGTTAGAATATGTTTGTACTGCGAAAAGCTTCTTTAGACATCGCTTGAGGTTAATGGAGAGTACTTGAAAAGGTTTACATTTTCATTTAAGTTTTTGTCGTGATTTTTCACCAAACTGTTCAAAACTGCATAGCCATTATTTTTATTACACTACGTAATTTGTCATTTACCTTATCAGGATACAGTCCTTTGGGTACCTTGTTAATTGTTTCCTATACTTTCTCAATTAATTTAAAACCCTCGGACATTTCTAGACCAGACGTTTCCAGTTGAGTTATAACTTGTGGCAAGTTTCCGTAATTGGTCTTTATGAATTGTAGATTTTGGTGTATATTTTCTGAAATCAGGGATTTTACTGTTGTAATGGCAGCTGAATCTTTGCCATCTAATGTATGAATAACTAGTTTGACTTCATTGTAATGTTCTGAGAAATATAAGGCAACTTCAAACCAGGTGCCCCATCTTGTAACTACGGGTTGAGTGGAAGGTGGAGATCTGGTGAAATTTCTCGAAATTTTAATATTCTTGAAGGCGCTTTGAGATTTTTTTTTTCACAGACACTATAAAATAGTCCACATCGCTATATAAAGCACGAATAGCTTTAGCAACTCTAAGCAGTCCGTGAGCCAGGCAAGTTAAATGCACCATGTTGGTATATCGCTCTTCAAGTTGTTTTGCTGTCTTAATAATATAAGCCCTACGGAGCTGCATCTGTGACGAAAAAAGTATATTATCATATTTAATTCCTTCCGGCCAGAAAAGGTCATAACCTTATAAAAAAAACTTGGACAATAGTTGCATGGTTTACCTTTTCCAATTTGTCTGAAGTTAGCACAAATTTTTTCCCTACACAGTTCTCGGAAAGTATACCGACCACCACATATTTGCCACATATCTACCACATACGTCTGTAAACTCATCAACTGAAACCCATATATTTTCTGATCGTTCACGCTTTCTCGAATTTTGGCAATCGTATTCTGGTACGAAATTGGTAAATATTCTTTACGTATTGTTGCTTCTCCTGGAATATGTTGATTTGTGTATTTTTCCAGAAATGATCTAAAGTGGGGATTGTCCAAAGTTCTGAATGGAACATTTGTGTGTACCATCATGTCACATAAGTCTATATTGAATTGTGACCGACTATTTGAACTCGATTGGTTTTTGTTTGAATTGCGTTCAACATTTTCCTTGTGCGCTTTACTATTATAGTGCCTTTCAAAATAATACTTCTTAGTTCGTAATAATCTGAAAATACACACGACATACAACACTTTCTCCTTCTATACTGGGTGTTCAGTTCAAAATGTGTCTTGGCTCGCTGTATGCCTTCATGTGGCTAGCTGATGAGCCTAGAGAATTCAATCTTCCTACACTTCCGCAGCTCAGGTGTATAATCTAAGAGGCAGAGAAGTTGGCTAGCAAGTACGGCGTTCATTCTGAAGAGTACGTGCCGATACGTACGGTAACGCCAGTAGTGGCAGGAACGTGAACTGTTTGGAAATACGTACTGTCGGGATATGGGGAGAGGGTTAAGGCGATTACTTACGTATTTGTTGACATTAACTTCGACGGTCAACATGGACACGGAGCATTTGATTTGTGTTGTGGAATGTTACCGTACGCAACCGATGCTAACAAATATCCTGCGTACGACTTGCCGGCGCAAAACACAGTTAGAAAGAGGTTATGGTAGCACACAGACCGTACAGACCGCCATCTGTTGCTACGACGTTCAAGTTATACCGTACACGTTCTCAAGTTCAGATTGAAGAACGCCTTAAATAATAGGCAACTTCTCTAACATTTAAGCTGAAACTCGCTTCAAATCGGTGACCCAACAACAGTGACGTCATGACACACTTTGAAATGAACACCCAGTATAATAGCCTAAATATATCGCGTCCGAATTGTTCCACTAAATTATTTAGTGTTGCACTTCGTGAACGAGTTGTTTTAGGCATTGTAATATGCACCATTTCACACACGCAACTTTTCAGTATGACAGCTAAACACACTCTGAATGTTTCGGGTTCGATGCACGGAACAGTACGGCGAAAGGCGAGAGAGACTCACGTCATACTCTATACCCGTCTGCATAGTGAACTGCAATCGCCGTATAGCGCCCGCACTCCCGCGGTCTAATCATCATCAAAGCTCGGAACTTGGGGACTTGTGTGTCGTGTGCATGAGTAAGGTTACAGGTACAGCGTACACAAAGCTCACGCTGCAAGTGCTCAGGGACAGTCGTGTGTACTAAGAAAGTGGCCACAACTAATGACAGGAAGACGGACGAAGAAACTGTGTCGTCTCGAAGCCAATGGAATTCAGATAATTAATTGGATGCACTTATGCAATATGGAACCAACCACCATTTCATGAATATCTGGATTTCTATTGCAAAATGTGTCTTAATGTCTATAGTTTCTTATACAAAATAGAACCAATTCCTATCTGTAACATGCTGCCCTATAGAGAGATCTGAACCAACCACCAAAAACAGAATCCATAGTGCAGTGTTTTGCAATTTAGAACCAACTCCAAGCTGTCAGTTCCCATGTTTGTTTTGTGTAAATATGGGAGTTTGAATACAATTTTTTGCTAATAGGAGTGATATATTATATTATATTATATTATATTATATTATATTATATTATATTATATTATATTATGTTATATTATATTATATTATATTATATTATATTATATTATATTATATTATATTATATTATATTATATTATATTATATTATATTATATTATATTATGTTATATTATATTATATTAATATTATATTATATTATATTATATTATATTATATTATATTATATTATATTATATTATATATTATATTATATTATGTTATGTTATGTTATATTATATTATATTATGTTATGTTATGTTATGTTATGTTATGTTATGTTATGTTATGTTATGTTATGTTATGTTATGTTATGTTATATTATTATATAATATTATATTATATTATATTATGTTATGTTATGTTATGTTATGTTATGTTATGTTATGTTATGTTATGTTATGTTATGTTATATTATATTATATTATATTATATTATATTATATTATATTATGTTATGTTATGTTATGTTATATTATATTATATTATATTATATTATATTATATTATATTATGTTATATTATATTATGTTATATTATATTATATTATATTATATTATATTATATTATATTATATTATATTATATTATATTATATTATATTATATTATATTATATTATATTATATTATTTGTAGAACCGAAGATGTTTAGGTGTCGAATATGTCACTGCAGAAGAAAATCCAATGAATTTTTATTTTAGTAGGTTATTTTACGACGCTTTATCAACAGCTGAGGTTATTTAGCGTCTGAATGAGATGAAGGTGATTATGCCGGTGAAATGAGTCCGGGGTCCAACACCGAAAATTATCCAGCATTTGCTCATATTGGGTTGAGGGAAAACCCCGGAAAAACCTCAACCAGGTAACTTGCCCCGAGTCCAGACCTGTCGAGTAACGGTTAGCGCGTCTAGCCGCGAAAGCAGGTGGCCCGGGTTCGATTCCCGGTCGAGGCAAGTTACTTGGTTGAGGATTTTCCGGGGTTTTCCCTCAACCCAATATGAGCAAATGCTGGGTAACTTTCGGTGTTGGACCCCGGACTCATTTCACCGGCATTATCACCTTCATCTCATTCAGACGCTAAATAATCTCAGCTGTTGATAAAGCGTCGTAAAATAACCTACTAAAATAAAATAAAATAAAACTTGCCCCGATCGGGAATCGAACCTGGGCCACCTGGTTTCGTGGCCAGACGCGCTAGCCGTTACTCTACAGGTGTGTACAAGAAGATGTTGATGGAATCAATGGTCCCCTTGAAATGATAAGTCAATGTATGAACAAATGCTAATGAATATATATTTTTTTTAATTTTATTTGTAATCCCACAATTAGTGTCTCGGATGTTTAGTTTTCCACTAATAAAGTGTTAAACATGGATTTGAACTAGAATGTTGCCTCATCTCTCTCTCATTTGAATCACACAAGTAGGAACCAAGTGCCAATATCCATTTTTGCAATAAGCAATATGGAACCAACTCCAATGTTGCCCTTCTACTCTGTGTGAGTCAAATACTGATGCGAGCTGCACCATTGATCTGAAAGAGCATGTCAGAATGTTAATAATGCAATCATTACTTTCGTAATAGTATTGACGTAGAATTTTATTTGTAACGATTTGCCAAAACAGCTGTAGCTAAAAAGCTGTATTTTGGACTTTGTTCCATATTGCATAAGTGCATCCAATTAGAGGTAAACGGTCTGTTTGAAAATATGAAAAGACGTATTATTCGAATGGGTATTCTATACGTTCGTTTGAAAATATATTTCTTAAAATTTAGGTACAGAATTTCGTGGAGGAATTCTCAAGAGATACATTATTTTCTTCGAATGGAGAGTTTATATTCTGTAACTTATGTCAAACACAAACTAGAGACTGGAAACGGGCATTAATTGAAATACATTGCAGTCCCTTAAATCGGTGGAAAATTTGTCCATAGCCATGGATCAAGTCGTAGTGGAACCTTCCCTAGTAGTGACATAGAAATTGAAAACTATTTTCGAGACAAATTTAGGATACTTATCTTTCTCAGATACGAGATCAGCTAGCAACTACTGAAAATCGAACAGGAAACAGTGACAGTGAAAACATTCAATACTTTATTTCGGCCTAAGACTATGTAGTACAATTACAAACCATTTTCCAAATTTGAAATTTTTTAAAATTGAAACTTTTAAAAAATAAATTTGTAAAATTATCCACGATATAATATAATATTAACAAATGTATTTTTTTTACCTTTTATTTCTGTCTACTATATTCTTGTTTTTATTGAATATCACTGGCTTCTGTCGAATTGTCAATTTATATTAAATGTGTATTTTTCTCTCCTTTTCTCTTTCTTCTTTATTCTTGCTCTTGTGTTGTATTTATTGGTTTGAATTAAGTTACTTACTGTATTTAGTAAACTGTCCTTGTAAATTTTATGTTATATTATTGACTAAGACCACACCGTACACGAGCCTGGCTCTTACGGTAGTGGCTAGAAACATTTTTGTTTTATAAATGTAATTTGTATTCAGTAGGTAGCTAGTTAAAATAAATCAAATAAAAAAATTAATTTTGCTCCCGTCACTTCATGTGACGTGGAAATAAGTTTCTTTCGTTTCAAATCATGTTTAACTAACAGACAAAGAAAGTATGGGGTCGAAAAATATTCGAATACATGTAGTCATACACTGTAATAAAATGTACAGAGCAGAACTGTAAATTTGATATATTTTGCATGTTTATTTATATATATATATATGCTATAAAATTACTTGTTTCAACCTACCATAATATTATCATTACGTTGTTCCAGCCAGGAACCACCTTTATAGCAGACCTGACAGTACATCTGCGCTGGAAGCGGTAGTTTGTTGACATTGAAGTCCGGTCGCTTGGCCACGTTCAAAGACACAAGTCCCCAAGTTCCGAGCTTTGATCATCACTGTTTAAGACTGATGAGTAGATGTCTCTTATGTCAAGGACCACCATTTCTCGTAGAATCCACAAACTGAAGGACCGGAATATTTAAACAAATCGAAGATTTATTCATTCACAGTTTTCTGTCCAAGGGCAGATCCTTCACTACAAACCCAGCATTCTACAATCTTCCCTATTTTTGTCTTCCTCTTGGTCTCCGCATATGATCCATATATCTTACTGTCGTCTATCATCTGATATCTTCTTCTGTCCCGAAGTCTTCTCCCGTTCACCATTCCTTCCAGTGCATCCTTCAGTAGGTAGATACTTCTCACCCAGTTATCGAAACAATTCCTATCTTCCCTTCCTGATCAGTTTCAGCATCATTATTTCTTCATTCACTCTTTTCAACACAGCTTCGTTTGTTATTCTGTCTGTCCATTTCACATCCTCTGTTCTTCATATCCACATTTTGAATGCTACAAGTTGCTTTTCTTCACTTCGTCGTAATGTCCATGTCTCTTTCTTAGTTCTTTCTCCAGAGGTCTGCAGAAGATGCTCCTTTTTCTATTAAAAGCTTCCTTTACCATTGCTATCCTCCTTTTGTCTCCTTGGCAACAGCTCATGTTACCCCAAGTATTTGAAGCTGTCCACTTGCTCTACTGCCTCATTTAGAATTAGCACGTTTATTTTCTTCCGATAACCATAGTATTTGTCTCCTTTGCATTTACCTTCATCCCATACTACTCCCAGCTGTGATTTACCTTCAGTAGCATATCCCTCAGTATCGTCTCCTCTTCTGCTAACAACGCAATATCATTAGCACATCTTACGCACGTTATATTTTTTCCTCCTACTATCACCCTTCCCATGTTCTGGAAATAAGTTCTTCACTAAATCTTCAAATTACACGTAGATGTCGAACAGAATATCAAATATTAACAAATAAAATAAAATAAAGTAAATTATAGGCCTATTATCTATCTCCATTTTTTGTTTAATATTCAAGAAGGTTCATGAATTGAAGAGTTCACTGCAAGAATTATGGATGTCACTTTCCTGTCGAAAATGAACCAAGACTGTCAATGCATAGCTTAAGACATATAGAATGTACATACAGAGTTATATGGCATTAACACTGATAGTCATTGTCCAGTAATGATCGGAAAATCACAGTTAAGCTTTGAGCGCTAAGCATTTCAAACTTTCAATTGCTTCTCCTCCAAAATGTATTCCAAATGACATCCATCATTCTTGCAGTGGGCTCTTCAAATATTAATTCACTACAAAAAATGAAAATTAAATTTATGAAAAATAGTATTTTCAGTCTTTTAAGTCACCTCTTCTTATTGTTGACAGAAATGTCAAGTCTATAGCTACATTATTCTAAGCTAGGAAGGCCTTCGAAATATTGAATGATGATGGGAAACAGGAAAGATGAAGTGTTGCCTTCAAATTGTCGAGTATTTGCGGAGAGATTAAAAAAATACTTCAGGGTGATATGTCACACGAGTGAAATATGCGTTCTCAAATAATATATCAAAACTATGGAAGTATCACGATCCTTTTCTATTCTAGTACATAAATCCGGTAGGAACGTTATAGTTTTTTTGGGGGATATAAAACAGTTTAGCATGGTCAATATCCTGGGCCTTGACATCACTATCAATGCTAAATGATCACTTATTTTTTAAATTCCGTCATTCAAGAATTGTAAACTTGTGGGAGAAAAAACGGAATAATCAATAAACTAGGAATATTTTGTAAAAATGTTTGCTTCTGAAAGTTAAATCTCGACTCAAGAAGTCACGGAAGCATGCCACTAACTTGAATAAAATATTAAATTTGCTGCTAGACAAGTTCAGAAGTTCATGACTTCCGGGATTTCAAATAGTAATGAACAACATTGCGTTATTGTATTAAGAAAACCAGTAAATTCACACTCCATTTATAAAGTAATATGTATGTGTTGCAATCATTTGTTTACTTACATTGTTCAAGTATACAAAATGTCATACACATTTAAGTTATTAACAAACTGTGCTGAAACGTGTGAAAAAAATTGAATAGCGTTGAAAACAAATTCCTAAAAATCAAATCCTGGAATCTCTTCATTCGTACTATAATTTGAACATTATACAGGTTGTTAAAAAATTATCCAATATTTTAGGAGGTGATAGTATGCATCAAAACAAGAAAAAATATCTAATACACGTGGGTCCTACAACACATATTTCCTACAGTATTCGATTAAATGGAACTCATCTCAAAGAATCTATAAGCACAAAGTTTCTTGGTTTAGAATTAGCAATAGTACAAAATGATCTATGGCGAGTCTATGGCGAGTCCTTGGCATCAACCCCTTTGATTTGATTACCCCCTTTTGATTTGATTACCTGGTTGGGCTTTTCCGAGGTTTCCCCCACCAAAAGGCACATGCCGGGTAATATTTTGGCGAATCCTCGGACCTCATTCATCTCACTACATCTCGCCAAAATGTAAAAAAAAAAAAAAAAAAAATGTAAAAAATTGCACAAAATTGTAAAAAATTGTAGAAATTACTAAATTGTAAAACTATAAAAATTTGTAAAAATTGTAATTGTAATATTGTAAAATGTTGACTTGTTCCACATCTTAAAGCTTCATTTCTCATGTAAGATCTATGGAATAAAATGAATGAATGAATGAATGAATGAATGAATGAATGAATGAATGAATGAATGAATGAATGAATGAATGAATGGATGAATGAATGAATGAATGGATGAATGAATGAATGAATGAACACTTGTTCGTAGGAGGTGCTCAATGTGACGTCCATTCATGGCAATGCATTTTTCTGTCCTACAATACAGCAGGCTACCAGATAATCATACCGTAATTGACACCCCTGGCTAGGAATACGTCGCAAGGAATACTGAAAAGAAAAGTGTGATTGCGGATATGAGCGGGGTTTAGCAGAGATGGTGCTGTGAATTTTCGTTATCAGCATATGTGGGCTGATGAAAATTCCCATGTAGTTGAAGAAACAAGGCATCAGCATCGATTCTCAATCAACGTATGGGCAGGCGTTCTTGGTGATAGATTAAGGGCCATACGTGCTACCATAGAGATTAACTGGGGCTCGTTATCAGGACTTTCTTATTAACGTATTGCCTACCTTGCTGGAGTATGTGCCATGTCAGCAAAGACCACAGATGTGGTTCATGCATGATGGCACACCAGCACATTTTTTTCTCAATGGGCGTGAACACCTGACGCTGACATTTCAGGACCGCTGGATTGATTGGGGAGGCCACACATCTTGGCCTGCTCGTTCCTCAAATCTAAATCTCCTAGACTTTTGGTTATCAAGAACAACCAGGTCAATTTCAAAGAGTGCGTGATTCCTTATGCCGAAAGGCAGAGGAATGCATTGCAAACAATGGACGTCACATTGAGCACCTTCTATGAACAAGTGTCCAGATCTCAGAAAGTATGTGTTGTGGCACCCATGTTTATTAGACTTTTTTTCTTGTTTCGATGCATTCTAGCACCTCCTAAAATAGTGGATACTTTTTAACACCCTGTATAAGAACAAGAAGTATGTAGTTTTATTACAGGAATAAAATTGCTCAAAGAACGAACATTAAGGTTGCTCATATTCTAAACTGTGTTATTTTATAATAGCGAAAGAAGAAACATTGTAGCACAGTTATCTATAAACAAATGCTTAAGTTATTCAACTTTTTTTTTTATTTAACACATGCCACATTTATAATCTGTCTACAAGAGACAATAAGTAAATATTATGAAAGAATATGACATGAGTGGAGATGTTATCCCATGACAACACCAAGTTATTCAACTTAAAGTACAGAGTGATTTATATAGAACTGACACATTTCTTTCTTTATTTATTTCTAAACGAATGATGCTAGCCACAATTTGTTATACCTCAAATGTAGAGTATCTTTTGGAGATTACTAACCTCTATTGAAAATTTTGAAAATTCTTTATTTATTCGGCAGGGAAATTCACTTAATGACCAGTTTTTAACGTCAAATTAAACAGGAGTTTTGATTCCCTGTCACGAGATGCGCAGATGTTTATTCTTTATTCTGTATATTTGTCATATTCTTTTAGAGATCCAGTTTTTTCCAATTTGTTTACCAATCCCAGTATTGTGTTTCTTTGGGGGGTATTACGAACAGCAAAATCTCTCTGGTTTGCCCTTTGAGTAGCTGTAATTGAATTCGTAATCCCGTATTGCTTCACAAGGAAGAGCCGTTGATTTAATGTGTACTGCATTTTCAGTGACTAAAACAAAATGTCGAAAACAACTGCCAACAATGAGGATTAAAGAATAAACATCTGCGCATCTCGTGACAGGGAATCAAAACTCCTGCTTAATTTGACGTTAAAAACTGGCCATTAAGTGAATTTTCAGCCGAATAAATAAAGCATTTTCAACATTTGCTATAGAGGTTAGTAATCTCCCTAAGATACTCTACATTAAGAGGTATAACAAATTGTGGCTAGCATCATTCGTTTTGAAATAAAGAAAGAAAGAAATGTGTCAGTTCTATATAAATCACTCTGTATTTAGTACAAACTTTATTAATAAATGTTTCATACATCTAGTTTTACTAATAAAACTCTCATATAGGCGTTTAACTATCTTATTCTTACATAGTGAATAGCTCGTTTATAAGTCTGTGTAAATTCCTGACGAATAAATATTAATCACTACATATGTCGTACAAATGTTATGTCATAGTTTCGTCATTATTTTAAACCCAAAGGTAAGAGAAAACTGAAATTATCTATAGCATCCGATATTTTGCGCTAGTGTGCCGCTCTAAGTATCGATAGTAGGCCTACAACTGGGCCTGATCGAAGATTACAGCTACAGCAATATCATTTTTAATTAATCTGTGCTCTTTGGTTTGTTCTTTTGTGGTTACGAGGCAACCATCATTATAAAATGACAATCGATACGAACAGCTGTTAGAGAGCGCGCCATATTTTTCTCTATATACAACGCTTCGACAGGTTTCGTGTCAACTATATATGGGAATTCCATTGCGGTAGTTTAATTCACTGTAGCATGTCAGAAAGAGTATAATTATACTCGTACTCAGGGGACATTCTAGAAGCTTTTAGGATAAGTATTTCATTAGTTAACAGAATAGACAGACGATAGATAGATAGATAGATAGATAGATAGATAGATAGATAGATAGATAGATAGATAGATAGATAGATAGATAGATAGATAGATAGATAGATAGATAGATAGATAGATAGATAGATAGATAGATAGATAGATAGATAGATAGATAGATAGATAGATAGATAGATAGATAGATAGATAGATAGATAGATAGATAGATAGATAGATAGATAGATAGATAGATAGATAGATAGATAGATAGATAGATAGATAGATAGATAGATAGATAGATAGATAGATAGATAGATAGATAGATAGATAGATAGATAGATAGATAGATAGATAGATAGATAGATAGATAGATAGATAGATAGATAGATAGATAGATAGATAGATAGATAGATAGATAGATAGATAGATAGATAGATAGATAGATAGATAGATAGATAGATAGATAGATAGATAGATAGATAGATAGATAGATAGATAGATAGATAGATAGATAGATAGATAGATAGATAGATAGATAGATAGATAGATAGATAGATAGATAGATAGATAGATAGATAGATAGATAGATAGATAGATAGATAGATAGATAGATAGATAGATAGATAGATAGATAGATAGATAGATAGATAGATAGATAGATAGATAGATAGATAGATAGATAGATAGATAGATAGATAGATAGATAGATAGGTAGGTAGATAGGTAGATAGACAGATGGATAGACAGATGGATAGACAGATGGATAGACAGATGGATAGATAGATGGATAGATATATGGATGGATAGATAGATAGATAGATAGATAGATAGATAGATAGATAGATAGATAGATAGATAGATAGATAGATAGATAGATAGATAGATAGATAGATAGATAGATAGATAGATAGATAGATAGATAGATAGATAGATAGATAGATAGATAGATAGATAGATAGATAGATAGATAGATAGATAGATAGATAGATAGATAGATAGATAGATAGATAGATAGATAGATAGATAGATAGATAGATAGATAGATAGATAGATAGATAGATAGATAGATAGATAGATAGATAGATAGATAGATAGATAGATAGATAGATAGATAGATAGATAGATAGATAGATAGATAGATAGATAGATAGATAGATAGATAGATAGATAGATAGATAGATAGATAGATAGATAGATAGATAGATAGATAGATAGATAGATAGATAGATAGATAGATAGATAGATAGATAGATAGATAGATAGATAGATAGATAGATAGATAGATAGATAGATAGATAGATAGATAGATAGATAGATAGATAGATAGATAGATAGATAGATAGATAGATAGATAGATAGATAGATAGATAGATAGATAGATAGATAGATAGATAGATAGATAGATAGATAGATAGATAGATAGATAGATAGATAGATAGATAGATAGATAGATAGATAGATAGATAGATAGATAGATAGATAGATAGATAGATAGATAGATAGATAGATAGATAGATAGATAGATAGATAGATAGATAGATAGATAGATAGATAGATAGATAGATAGATAGATAGATAGATAGATAGATAGATAGATAGATAGATAGATAGATAGATAGATAGATAGATAGATAGATAGATAGATAGATAGATAGATAGATAGATAGATAGATAGATAGATAGATAGATAGATAGATAGATAGATAGATAGATAGATAGATAGATAGATAGATAGATAGATAGATAGATAGATAGATAGATAGATAGATAGATAGATAGATAGATAGATAGATAGATAGATAGATAGATAGATAGATAGATAGATAGATAGATAGATAGATAGATAGATAGATAGATAGATAGATAGATAGATAGATAGATAGATAGATAGATAGATAGATAGATAGATAGATAGATAGATAGATAGATAGATAGATAGATAGATAGATAGATAGATAGATAGATAGATAGATAGATAGATAGATAGATAGATAGATAGATAGATAGATAGATAGATAGATAGATAGATAGATAGATAGATAGATAGATAGATAGATAGATAGATAGATAGATAGATAGATAGATAGATAGATAGATAGATAGATAGATAGATAGATAGATAGATAGATAGATAGATAGATAGATAGATAGATAGATAGATAGATAGATAGATAGATAGATAGATAGATAGATAGATAGATAGATAGATAGATAGATAGATAGATAGATAGATAGATAGATAGATAGATAGATAGATAGATAGATAGATAGATAGATAGATAGATAGATAGATAGATAGATAGATAGATAGATAGATAGATAGATAGATAGATAGATAGATAGATAGATAGATAGATAGATAGATAGATAGATAGATAGATAGATAGATAGATAGACATTCAGACAGACAGATAGACAGACAGACAGTTAGTTAGTTAGTTAGTTAGCTAGTTAGTTAGTGGGTTTTAAAAAAGGGCGCTTCAGCTACTGTAGCTATTTGCGCCCTTATCTAAAATCCTTCACAAAATAGAAACACAATACAATAATGAAATTGCTTAAAAGAACTAAAAAGCGTTGTCACAGTTAAAAGGAAGTTCAATTAACGGAATAAAAAATAAAACGAGAAAAAAGAACACAGATATTACAATAATTGTAACTTTATATTTTCTCTCTAAACAATAATTTTAATCGATTTTTTTATTTTAGCAAATTGAATGCTTGGTAATTTAGCTGTTATCTTGTTATAAATTTTCGGACTGAAGTTGATACTATGATTATAAATAGACTTCATGGAATTTCCACGAGAATCGTAAGGTTTACTGCGCACGCGGTATAGACTGTATCAGAAGGGGGCGTGCAACGGATGGAGTATGCCTCTGATGTAAACACTGAGCAGTATACTGCGGTTACAATAAAACCTGTATCCTGCATTCAAGAAATATAATGAATGATCATTGAAGTAGGAAATGTCTAAACATGTAAATACACAATTATTTTATACTGAGATATATTAACTCTGTCACAATGTCTTTATATCACGCCATCTAGACTCTCTTAAAGATTGTTTGTATATTTTACAAAAAATGGCTTCCTCTTTAATACTAAAATACTTAGTATCAAACTCCTCTATAAACACACGCAATTCTGAAGTAGGCCCATTATATCGCGGCATGTTTGATTGAATTCTTGTCTGCACTGAACAAATGTTAAGCTTTGACTATTCCAATCACAGTAATGCAAAAACAAGTGCTTACATAGGTATACATTAGCTGTAGCTGCTCTATCTATTTGGACCGGTCACAACTTTTAACGTGAACTGCTTATACTACGAGACCGGGCGGTCGCTCAACTCTTCTATACTACCGTACATCGGCAACCTGATTGCATGCTGCGTGTGGCAATTCAATGAAGTCTAATTATAAGCTATAGTTGTGGCACATTTAGGTGCTGTCGAGCATAAGTTACCGGATATTTTAGTTTTATATGATAAGCTACCTTAGTTTATTTCAATAACATTGCTTTTACTTCTCAAGAAATATTATTTATCTCTGAGGACATTAATATATTTACCAAGGCTGGTAAAATGTACTTGGAAAAAATATTTTAATAATTTCACCTTCTTGATATTTTTCGAATCAGTCTTATTTCACAAACTACGAGTACATCATGTGATTTCGCTTCATTATCTGTTCGCCAATGTTTTCCTTATGGTCCAGAAATAACCCTTCGGCAAGCCACGTGTTGCCCGCGAGCCGCCAGTTGGAAATCGCTGCGCTACAGTAAATACCTAGCTTCCAATCCTTGCAATTAAATAATGATCATTTTTTTTCTCGCTGTTATTTATACTCGCTTTAACATCTTGGTCATATCGCGAGTTAATCTTTGGTTGAAATCCGAAGGCCTGTGTACTATTGTTGAGACTGGTTCTATTGTTGTGAACTAGATGGCGACTGTATATGTATTACTGATTTGTTATGAATATGATTTCGGTGATGAATGAGGCCGGTGATATTCAGGGATGTTGTGGCCCGAATTTCCTGGCATTTGCCTTACAGTTGAGGAAAAACGCTGAAAAACCTCAACCAGGAAATTCAACCCGACCGGGATTCGAACCCGGGCCCTCTGCGTAAGAGAACAGCATGCTGACCCCTACACCACAGAGGTGGTCAATGATCATTATAAACCGCATTATAGTACATTATGCAACGAGCCTATAATGATAGTAATTAAGACGCGAGTATGTTTGTTTATGAAACTAGTGCAAGCGAGTTACATAATTTTCATAAGAGCGTCTTAATTACCATTATAGGCAAGTTTCATACGACTTTTATGCTCGACCATATTTTTAACTTGAAATTATTCAGAAGTATTCATGTTCTGGTTATGTAAGTGAGGAGTGGAACTGACCTGAATTGTGAGATGTGCGCAGACGCGAAAGTATTGATTTTTTTCCGAAACATGAATGTCATTGACCTTGATATAATCTAGAGAATAACATGAACATTAGGCTTGACATAACCTGGAAATTGATTTAGAATTGAAAAACGAGATGACAAATTGAATTTATTTGAATATTATTTACAATTAACGCTAATTATTATAGTAACAGAACATAACCTTCTGCGACAGTATTGGATTTCCAGCCTCCGTGACATTTCGCTAATTGTCTTTCAATTGCATATCCGAGAATAATCGATACTTGCGGTTTTATAATGGTACAATCAGTACAAAGGTGATTTCTCATTGGCTGAACAACTGAATTATAATGAATAGGTGTACTTTAATGAGGTGCATTAAAGAGCTACTACTAGCTGTATAATTACTACATTTCGGCATGGTCGAGCGTAAAAGAAATTTCGAAACATTAAGCCAACACTGTTCGAATATCAGCATCTTGATCATACACTTTTAACAATATTTGTTCTTGAACATTAAGAGTTGTATTCATAGACGGGACTTTGGATCAAAGTTGACTATGGAAAGTACAAAGTCACCATTTTCCTATTCACAGTCGACACTTTGAGGAAAGTAAACTTCAATCGTGACTTTACTTCGAAATCGCTGAAAATCTAGACTTTGACTTTCGTTTGTGGACAAAAGGAAAATGAGTGATATTTGGGAAATTGTTGAATTTGCCGAGAATATTGAAGATATCCAGGAGATTATTAAAGCTGCTCATGCTCCTTAGCGTATTATTATAGATTATAAATTAAAATCAAGGTACAGATTTGATAAACAAACAGTATTAGGCCTAAATATCCTCGTCATGTTTCAACTTTCATTGATGAATAAGAGGATTATATTCTGTTCCACCAATAAATAATACAACTTATTTCATCGCGATTTTACGCTATAGATAAGGATTAATACCTTAATATTGATTCTTACTTACTTACTTACTTACTTACAAATGGCTTTTAAGGAACCCGAAGGTTCATTGCCGCCCTCACATAAGCCCGCCAGCGGTCCCTATCCTGTGCAAGATTGATCCAGTCTCTGTCATCATACCCCACCTCCCTCAAATCCATTTTTATATTATCCTCCCATCTACGTCTCGGCCACCCTAAAGGTCTTTTTCCCTCCGGTCTCCCAACTAACACTCTATATGCATTTCTGGATTCGCCCATACGTGCTACATGCCCTGCCCATCTCAAACGTCTGGATTTAATGTTCCTAATTATATCAGGTGAAGAATACAATGCGTGCAATTCTGTGTTGTGTAACTTTCTCCATTCTCCTGTAACTTCATCCCGCTTAGCCCCAAATATTTTCCTAAGCACCTTATTCTCAAACACCCTGCACCTATGTTCCTTTCTCAGAGTGAGAGTCCAAGTTTCACAACCATACAGAAGAACCGGTAATATAACTGTTTTATAAATTCTAACTTTCAGATTTTTGGACAGCAGACTGGATGATAAGAGCTTCTCAACCGAATAATAACACGCATTTCCCATATTTATTCTGCGTTTAATTTCCTCCCGAGTGTCATTTATATTTGTTACTGTTGCTCCAAGATATTTGAATTTTTCCACCTCTTCCAAGGATAAATCTCCAATTTTTATATTTCCATTTCGTACAATATTCTGGTCACGAGACATAATCATATACTTTGTCTTTTCGGGATTTACTTCCAAACCGATCGCTCTACTTGCTTGAAGTAAAATTTCCGAGTTTTCCCTAATCGTTTGTGTATTTTCTCCTAACATATTCACGCCATCCGCATAGGCAAGAAGCTGATGTAACCCGTTCATTTCCAAACCCTGCCTGTTATCCTGAACTTTCCTAATGGCATATTCTAGCGCGAAGTTAAAAAGTAAAGGTGATAGTGCATCCCCCTGCTTTAGCCCGCAGTGAATTGGAAAAGCTTCAGATAGAAACTGACCTACACGGACTCTGCTGTATGTTTCACTGAGACACATTTTAATTAATCGAACTAGTTTCTTGGGAATACCAAATTCAATAAGAATATCATATAATACTTCCCTCTTAACCGAGTCATATGCCTTTTTGAAATCTATGAATAACTGATGTACTGTACCCTTATACTCCCATTTTTTCTCCATTATCTGTCCAATACAAAAAATCTGATCAATAGTCGATATATTACGCCCAAAACCGCACTGATGATCCCCAATAATTTCATCTACGTACGGAGTTAATCTTCTCAAAAGAATATTGGACAAAATTTTGTACGACGTCAACAAAAGTGATATTCCTCGAAAGTTACCACAGTTGGTTTTGTCCCCTTTTTTAAAAATAGGTACAATTATAGACTCCTTCCATTGTTCTGATACAATTTCTTTTTCCCAAATAGCAAGTACAAGTTTATAAATTTCGCTATATAATGCACTTCCACCCTCTTGTATTAATTCTGCTGGAATTTGATCGGTACCTGGAGACTTGTACTTTTTCAGATTTTCTATCGAAATTTCGACTTCTGAAAGCGTGGGTTCGGGTATAAATGTCTCAGCAGTTTGTATTTCAATTTCGTCCCGATCATTTCTATATGGCCTATGTACATTTAGTAATTGCGCAAAATAGTTTTTCCATCTGTTTAGGATTGATGGAGAGTCTGCAAGCAAGCCACCATTCTCATCCTTGATCACGTTTACACTTGGCTGATATCCGTTCTTAAATTCCTTTATACCCTTATATAAATCTCGAATGTTTTTATTCTTACTATTTGTTTCTACCTCATTCAGTTTTTCCTTCAAGTAACCTCTCTTTTTATTCCTAAGTGTACGACTTGCTTCCCGTCTTTCATTGAAATAATTATCTCTCTTCTCCTCAACTGGATCCTGTAAGAATTTCAATTTTGCCTGTTTCCTTCTTTCTACTACCATGCAACAATCTTCATCAAACCACGGTTTCTTTTTCTTAGTTTCATAATAACCTATGCTCTGCTCAGCTGCAATTTTGATACTATCTCTGATATTTTCCCACACGCTATTAACATCTAATTCTTTCTCAACTTCGTCGGAACTTTCTAAAGTGGCAAACCTATTCGAAATTTCGACCTGATAATTTTGCTTAGCTTCCTCGTCCTTTAATTTCAAAATATTGAATTTAGTAATATTAACTTGTTGCTCTACTCGCTTGGCTACTGATAATCTTTCTCTTAATTCTCCAATCACCAAATAATGGTCAGAATTATAGTCTTCACCCCTGAAAGTTCGAATATCTACTATACTAGTATGTCTCCGTTTATCTATCAAGATGTGATCTATTTGGTTGTGTGTCAATCCATCTGGAGAAGTCCAAGTATATTTATGTATATCCTTATGGGGAAATGTTGTACTTTTGACAATTAAATTTTTCGATGTGGCAAAGTTGACTATTCTTACTATTTAATTCTATAGAGGACAGGTTATACAATTGGAAATGCAGTTAATTTATAATCCTTGCGGTCGTCATAATAATATTTTCTGCATATTGTTTTCAAATAGTTTTTAAGTAGTTTCTGCAGACATCCAGGGAGTAATTCTGCCAACTGTCAGGAGGATAATATGTCTCTTTCATAGTCTGTCATTGGTGGAATCTTATCTTTCATATCTTCACAACAAAATTATTTTACAATGAAATAATTTCAGGGGTTGATGTGAAACTAAAGTAACTACAATCTATGTTTTATTCACAACAAAATTCAGATAATCTTACTATACCATCCTGTTCTTTAGTTATGAATTGTGTTATGTACAAGACTGTTCGAACTGAGTTACGATTTTTTGTGACCAAGTAGAAGAACAAATTATTATCGATTGATGTAAAGACCTAAAAATGTCAATTTCTGTACTTTCGTTAGTTTCACAATAAGCCCTCCAATAATATTATTCTTATGTAAAGCTGCTAGAACGGTTAACAACAATCGCTTAACATGTACCGATGTTCAACTGTTTCATTAATTTGTGACTCAAAAATGGCTTTGATTGTGGCAATGCCTACTCTATTTCAACTACCTATTAATTTAATTCGTTTAGAAGGCAGTGATTGTGATTGCCAACATTCGAACAAGATCGTCAAATCTCTACTTACCGAAGTCAAAGTCAAAGTCTCAGAAGTATTGTCTATGAATAGGACTTTTAACGAAGTTAAACTTTACTACGAAAGTCGACTTTGGAAAGTCTTCATCCAAAGTCTGGTTTATGAATATGACCCTTAGTGTTAGCAGTATGAAAATATAACAATTTTGCAAAAGCTGAAAGGAACGAAATAGTTTTGATATTAATATTTCCAGAGCGAAACCTCAACGAGCCTAAAGTTTAAAGACTTTACTATAAAAATCTGATGAAATTGAAGTTATTATACGATATATTCTCTAATTGCATGCCTTATTATAAAACTACAATCAACTTTCATTTCTTTAGAAATTATCTTAAACAAGAGAACCATCCAGCAACAGCGCTCTAAACTCGTTTCGTTTTTCGTAACTAAAAGAATTCTGTGCACTCATCAATTATTTTGCTTCTGAACTGAATACACGCTTGGAATTAATGCCCATGCTTCCTATCCCTCCTATCGGATTAAATTTCTACGAAGTAGTGTGACGCAAACGGTTTACATGTTCAAACCAATAGGCAAGGGGCACGTGGAAACGAAGCTCTGTTCTGCGTTTATAACCAATACCAAATCACCAAGACTTGAGAATAAATCATTAAGAGTGGAAGATCAAGAAGCTAACGCCTGTGGGAGACGTGTTACTGCAAACAGACAGATCGATTTCCTCAGTACATACACTATACAGGATGTTCCGTAGATACCGTCCAAGAATCTAGGGTCCGTGCGATGGCTGCGTAGTCTAGACCAGGGGTGCTTACGGGAGCGCCCTGAAGCCTCACCCGAGGCAGAATTGGAAGGTATAAGTGAATATAATAGTAATATACGTTATAAGAGCGGTATGTTGACGTTTTCATGGTCCAGAAAAAGATTGAAAAAAGCGAAACGTAGTTGAGCTTTTTTAATTTCCGAGAGCATGAAAACAAACATACCGCTCGTGTATCGTACATTATTTTGTGCGAAGATAGTTTATTACTTACCTGAAAGACGAATTTCTAATTAGTTGCAATGAAATCTCCATCTTGGTTTCTGTTTAATGACAGCAACTTCGGAACACCAAAATATCTTTCTTCGACATTGTTGCTATAAAATGTTTTCTGTGTTTACTATACTCTAGCAGGCCGTGACATACGTCTGTCTTCCCCCCCCCCCAGTCTATAAAATGCGAACTTAAAACAAACGGTAAGGTTATGTAATGATTTATTTTTCATTTTAATATTTTAACAATATTATTTATATAACATATTGCAGTAATAACATCGGCATTTGGAATCTTGTTGATTTTTTCACGGCTTCCTTAATGTTACTTGTATCAGGAATGCAATAAGTTTCGTGGAGTAGTAGACTTTACTTAATTTTTGCAAATATTTAAAAACAATAATTATCATTGCAATTTAGGTGAAATTGCAGTGGTAAGTTTCCAATTTATAATTATTACTATGTTAAACGTCTGTAAAAATAATATGTTAAAAGCCTAAAGCAGTAAAATGAATGTGGCGCTTAAGCGGTAAGAAGAGGGAAATTTATATGTGTGTTAGGTTGGGAATACTGAATGTGGTATTTCGCACTTACCGCGTATTGGTTCTGTGCAGAAAACAAGCAAATACGCACGATCTCGCACAAACAATATTTACATTCACAAAAGAAATTCTTAACAGAAACAGTGTTTTAGGAACAGACGTAAACTTAAAATGCTAGGCATTACATATGTGTTTGTGCCACCAGACCAGAGTAATATCGGGAACAATCGATCTGCTCGAATGCAGTTGAATCACAGATGTCAAATGCTTATCGCTTAGTTGTGATGTGTGACTGTTTTCACACATTTTTAGAACAGAGAAAACGTACTTATGTGAGCCTGTGCAGACGTGGAAAATAATCAGATGAAATATAATGATAGAATGCAGTTATATCTTGGGTTATTTTGAAGTTCACCTGAAGGAAGCTGTCACATTTGAGATCTATTAATTCCATTTGAAGCGTGGAGGGAACTGTGGATATATCAACGGAAAATGGAAGCATGAATACTTGAAAATCCAACTGGAGAGATTCTGTTTCACTGAATCGTTCCTCAAATGCCTTATCTAAGTTAGTGAAGGACTCCACAAATGCAGCATATTGTGAATCCGTAACATTATACACAAATTTGCTTAGGTTTTGAAAATGAGGCAAATTGATCAAATCAATAATCATGAGATCTTTACCTTGCAAGGAAATATTTAGATTTAATTGATTTGTCACATCTGTCAGGAATGCCAAGTCTACAAGCCAAGAATGGTCGATCAGCTGGGGAAAAGCTCGAGCTAGCGAGCTGTTACGTCATCACACGTAATGCACCTCGCTCCACGCATATGCACTGAGTGCAGGTTGCCCTCTGTGAGCACGACTGGTCTAGACCATAAGCTTTTCGCACAAGCGAACCGAGTTCGAGTCTCGTTTAACCTTAGTTTTTTTTTTTATTGAACAATCATTAGCGATGCTTGTGGAAGACAAGAAAATATTTAGTATTTTCACTGGCTTCTCCCGATCTTCCAACACAGACATCAAGATATCTTTTTCATTCCTTTATCATTTCATCTACATTCTCTGATCATTCGTCGGCGATATGTATGTATGTATGTATGTATGTATGTATGTATGTATGTATGTATGTATGTATGTATGTATGTATGTATGTATGTATGTATGTATGTATGTATGTATGTATGTATGTATTTACACTGCAAGTGGGCAAGCACCCGGTGGCAGTGGTATATACAATATAAACAATACACAATAAAATGATAAGCAATACACAATAAAATTTACAATGCACAATACAATTTTACAACACATATACAATTTTATACACAATACAATAAGAATAGTCCACACACCTGTGGAGTAACGGTTAGCACGTCTGGCCGCGAAACCAGGTGGCCCGGGTTCGATTCCCGGTCGGGGCAAGTTACCTGGTTGAGGTTTTTTCCGGGGTTTTCCCTCAACCCAATATGAGCAAATGCTGGGTAACTTTCGGTGCTTGACCCCGGGCTCATTTCATCGGCATTATCACCTTCATCTCATTCAGACGCTAAATAACCTGAGCTGTTGATAAAATGTCGTAAAATAATCTACTAAAATAAAACAATAAGAATACACAATACAATATAACACAATAATAATAAAACATAAATAAAATACCTAATTTTACAATACAACCTACATAATTATGTATAGGTCCTACAATAGTCAATAGTATTTCACTTTACTCTCATCTCATTCCCTGTAGTGGCACTATGACGCATTTCACTGACACTTTAGCACATATTTCACTGACACTTTGTAACACATTTCACTGACACTATAGAACACATTTCATTGACGCTATAAATTATCACTGATCGGAACTGTTCACTGCACTGTAAAACCATAACTTCACTGACTCACCTCGCTTCACTGATACAACAGTTCAAATAAGTCAAATAATTACATCCTTATGCATACTTATAAACAGAACTACACTTAAACTAAACATTTCTAGTCTAAGGCCCTCTTACACGCTATTTTTAAATAATTTAAAATTCAAACCAAGAAAGTAAACTCGTCAGCCTAGATAAATACATGTCACCTTAAAAAATTAAATGTTGAATGTCACCTTAATTTTAATTTACACTTTATACACAACTTTTTAAGTTATTCTTGAATCTCTTTAAGGACAGCCCTCAAAGACCGCTGCAGGTAGGTCATTCCAATCATTTATAGTTCTATTTAAAAATAAGAATTTACCTACATCCGTTTTCTGTTTCCTACATTTGATTTTAAAATCATGATCGTTCCTACCATAGTACGTTGGCTTTTCTAACCGAGCCGTTATGTCTACCCATGCTTCCTGACCTAGATGTGCTCTATACAATGATGTTATTCTAGTTTCCCTACGTCTGTTTTCCAAAGTTTCCCATTTAAGTTCTTTTATCGTATCGTTTCCATCTTCTCTTTTACCTTTAACAAATTTAGCTGCCCTATACTGGATTCTTTCTAAGGAATTTATCTGATATAATCTATAGGGATCCCAACATGTAGTTCCGTATTCCATTAACGGTCGCACTAACGTTAGATATGCTATTTCCCTCGATTTGGGGCTAGCCTTTCTCAAGATTCTCATAATAAAGTGAAGTGCCCTCCATGCTTTACCCGTAACATTATCAACATGCTCTCCCCAAGAAAGTTTAGAGTTTAAATACACTCCTAGGTATTTACAACGCCACTGAATTCGTAATTAAGACTAGTTTCCTCTCGGGTTTTACAAAATGTTATAGATTTACATTTAGAACCATTTATTTTCATCCTATGCTTTAACGCCCAGTTACAAATTTGCGGAGGTTGATATGGGATTGCCTGCAAAATTGCGAGTTATCGCGGAAGTTCCAATTCCCATATATTCATTGACCTCTTCTGCTGAATTCTGCGGTTATTTTTTGTCGAAGTGAGTTGAGCTGATACTCTTGCGTGGATTCCCGCCTACGCCAACTCCCAAGCTAGGCTCCCCATTTTCACCTTCAGCGGCAGACTGCAATAAGGCACGCTGTGTATACAATCACAATTTTACCCAATGGTCTAAATGGGCATAACGAATTACTGCAGTTAAACGTGGACTTTGGGAGTAAGATATATCTTAAGATCTTCAAGAAATCTATTTTTGAAAGTATTTCTTTTTCTTTTATGCTCAAGTTATTCTGGAGTATTTTGCAGAAAAAAAACTCATCAATGTTTGCAATAATTTTCGAGTACTGGTAATGATTTAAAACAAAAGACGCTGAGACGTAGGGAAGTTTATTGCTTACTCCCCTACAGATTTCATTTTCAAGATCCATTTTCCTGAAAACTAAACAACTATCTAATTTTTACTGGAAGCTTTCTAACATTGCAGACTGTCTACAAAGACAAAGTATATTGGACAAATTTTGGTAAAAACGAAAATTAATAATACAAATCAATTTATCTTCAAAATATTAAATTAAAAAATAACAAATAAACTAGCTTAAATATTTGGTAATTGAAAAGATTTCTCGAATCAACAGTAAAAAACAAAATAAACTTAAATTTTATCACAAGGATTGCCTGCTGTTCTTGAGCTGCGTTTGATCGTGGGTTCGATTCCCCCTTGGCATGATTACATAGTTGGATTTTTCCGAGGTTTTACCCAATCGTAATGCGAATGTCAGGAAATCTATGGCAAATCCTCGGCTTCATGTCGTCAAATACCATCTCGCTATCACCAATTCCATCGACGCTAAATAACCTAGTAGTTGATATAGCGTCGCTAAATAACTAATTTAAAGACAAAGGATTTTAATGTATTCAAATGCCCATTTCCAATCTCTTGGGAATCTACGACGCTCGATTCAAATCTAATTAAAATTTTTCCGTTGTCAGATTAGTGTCATGTCTTTTCTTAGGTGGAACGCGACATTGTGTTATCTCTCCATCACGAAAGTCTCAACATTGTGTCTGTGTAGCCTAGTGTGGC
Source organism: Periplaneta americana (assembly GCF_040183065.1). Lineage (NCBI taxonomy): Eukaryota > Metazoa > Arthropoda > Insecta > Blattodea > Blattidae > Periplaneta > Periplaneta americana. The sequence continues at coordinate 166,427,216 of NC_091127.1, read as the reverse complement.
AAGCGGATGTAATTCCCAGATTTATATTACAATGGGAAAAACACGAAGAAAAAACAAATTCAGTATCTTCCGCAGTCGTTTTTGTCTTACAATTAAAGCATTATGGGTCACGGACCTTTCAGTCATGAATAAGGACGAAGAAAATATAGCCTTGTATTATATTTAGAGATGTTCAGCATGCACTTAAGTCAATTCCCGATGCCATTTTTAAAGAGCTTCGCTTATTTACTCGCTTCAGTTCTTCAAGATGAACATCCGACATAATTAAATGCTATTGCTCATCTTCTGCGACACTGGAAAGAATAAACTGAACACGTTCACAACTGGAAGTATCCTGTTGGAACTCTCAGAGATTTCTACAACTTCTCTTCAAAAGCGAATGTATTTTAATTCATTTTCTAGAACTGAAAACTTCACGCAACAAATCAGTGGTTAGAATGAGATGCTCATCCCATTGTTCATGGATCAGTCGCCTCAACGTACTCCGAGCTAGGATAAAGATACAGGGTGATTCACGAGGAAAGGTAAAAAATTTAGGATACGATAGTCTATCTTAGGACATTTTGAATGAAAAGGTTCATATGAACATAGGTCCGTTTTCGAACGATGGCGAAGCTATAATCTTTTCGCTCTAAGAAAAATCCTAACATAACCAATAGCACGTGACTGAAGTGAGGCTTCATTGGCCGCTGTTTGGCGCCATAGATTCTCAGTACGTGTTCCCGCCTACTGTTGTACATTCTGTTTCATGTTGAACATTTCCCGTTACTCGTCAAGTAGGCCTAACCTCACTACTACTGGGTGTTCAGTTCAAAATGTGTCTTGGCTCGCTGTATGCCGTCATGTGGCTAGCTGATGAGCCTAGAGAATTCAATCTTCCTACACTTCCACAGCTCAGGTGTATAATCTAAGAGGCAGAGAAGTTGGCTAGCAAGTACGGCGTTCATTCTGAAGAGTACGTGCCGATACGTACGGTAACGACGGTAGTGGCAGGAATGTGAACTGTTTGGAAATACGTACTGTCGGGATATGGGGAGAGGGTTAAGACGATTACTTACGTATTTGTTGACATTAACTTCGACGGTCAACATGGACACGGAGCATTTGATTTGTGTTGTGGAATGTTGCCGTACGCAACCGATGATAACAAATACCCTGCGTACGACTTGCCGGCGCAAAACACAGTTCGAAAGAGGTTATGGTAGCACACAGACTGTACAGACCGCCCTCTGTTGCTACGACGTTCAAGTTATACCGTACACGTTCTCAAGTTCAGATTGAAGAACGCCTTAAATAATAGGCAACTTCTCTAACATATAAACTGAAACTCGCTTCAAATCGGTGACCCAACAACAGTGACGTCATGACACACTTTGAAATGAACACCCAGTATGCATTCGTTTGCTTAGAAAACATTTACTTTATAGTTACTCTAATTAAAACTTACATAACTTATTATATACATTTAAGACTGAATAATTTTGAGAGAAAAATTGTTCCGGGGCCGGGTATCGAACCCGGGACCTTTGGTTAAACGTACCAACGCTCTGCCAACTGAGCTACCCGGGAACTCTACCCGACACCGATCCAACTTTTCCCTCTATATCCACAGACCTCAAAGTGGGCTGACAACAGTCAAGCAACCAACATTGAGTGCACACTAACTCTGTATGACTTAAATTGTGGTTTTCTGTTAACGAACAGTGATGTGTATTATGCAAATCAAGCTTTCAGGTATAACTCCCTGTCAAGTTGATTTGAATATTTTTGAGAGAAAAATTGTTCGATACCCGGCCCCGGAACAATTTTTCTCTCAAAATTATTCAAATCAACTTGACAGGGAATTATACATGAAAGCTTGATTTACATTTAAGGCTATTTGTTTTTCTCCGCTTTTGAGAGGATTTCCACTCTTATGTTTAATAACCAAAGACACCGAGGATGCAGAAGCCATACTTCAGTACCACGTGCTTACGTGAACAACTACGAGCTCAAGTGACGCCAGCCTGTTACAAGAACAGACTACCGTACCTCGGTATTAGGCTACTATTTGTATTCATCCGCGTTCATAGTATATAACAAAATATAAAAGTAGCTTTTCTTTTACATATCGTTTTACATATGAGTGAAGTTATGTGTTTCATCGTATTTAACAACTAGAATTCTATTTTTTATTTTCAAATAATAAAAGATGATAGTTTCCAAATACGGACTATATTTTCCTGCGTTGTGTGAGTGTTTCGACTGGGAGCCAATCACGGGTATGACAGCCACGTGCTTGTGTTTAAATTAGGATTTTTCTTACAGCGAAAACAGTATAGATGCATTTTTTTTGGTAAAACGTCTCGCTCCAATGTGAATCAAACGTTACCATATGCTGCTGACGTGAGACAAGATCACCGATGAATGACGTAACATTGGAATCTGAATTGTGAGCGATGTAGATAAGAGAAGAGAAACACACTGAGTGGTGTGACATTACAAATATCACAACAAATACGCTATCACTTATCGGTTCACAGCAGTTCAGTCAGCTACCTACAGTACAGTAGTTATACAGGTACAGTTATGAGAAGTGTTAAGTTGTGTTTTTCAAGATGCCTTATAAATTTTCGACTGCAGAATACGCCGATATTGTGTATGTTTATGGTTTGTGCGATGGAAGTGCATTGTCGTTGAATATGAACGACGCTTTCCGAACAGAAGGGTACCATATCGAAGAGTATTTACTGTCTATGGGGTTGGGTGAACAACTTGGTATAGCAGAGGAACGGGGAAACGAGAGAAGCGCTAATCGACCGTATTTTGGATGCGGCATAAAGACAGCCACGTGCAACTCTCCCGAGCGATGAGCGCGATTCACGCCCGAGTCCACACGTGTGGAGTAACGGTTAGAGCGTCTAGCCGCGAAACCAGGTGGCCCGGGTTCGATTCCCGGTCGGGGCAAGTTACCTGGTTGAGGTTTTTTTCGGGGTTTTCCCTCAACTCAACATGAGCAAATGCTGGGTAACTTTCGGTGTTGGACCCCGGACTCATGTCACCGGCATTATCACCTTCATCTCATTCAGACGCTAAATAACCTAAGCTGTTGATAAAGCATCGTAAAATAACCTAATAAAATAAAATAAATTCACGCCCGAGCGCAACAGTGCATGGAAGCAGAAGGAGGTCGCGAAAACATCGACCCCGACTTCTAGAATATTAGTTATGTATGCATACGTGAATATAAACTTTAAATTTGTCCGTTATCTGTCTCTAAATGTGAGTTAGTACAATGGAACCTCAGAAGTTTTTGTGAAATCAAAGAGCCATATCTCCGTAACCGTTCGAAAACGGATCTATATTCATATGAACTTTTCCACTCAGAATGATTTCAGAATTAACATCCTAATTTTTTTTTACATTTCCTCGTGAATAACCCTGTGTAGACAAATTCGTTCTAGGAAGAAATCAAGAGATTCTCTTCCATGTGAGCAATTCCTCACTGTTGGCCCGAAGATCAGTTACGTTCCGAGATCTCTTTTGTATCTATCCATGAAACCTTGACAAGATTGTTAGTGTGAAAACTGACATTTCCATATGAAGCAAAATTAAGAGATCGTGTTGAAGAATTAATTCGGTTGTGATGTGAACGAAGTTAATGAAGGTAAATTAATGTAGCTTTTATGTTCCATAGAAGCCACTGCCTTCTAAATCAGACCAAAGCATGGATATTTTATCTCTGTCAATATAACGATGTCATACATGAAGTCTGTCGTTGTGCTGACCGCATTTCGCGTGAGTAATACAATATCTCTGCAATAATTGTCGAATAATTCCCGAAATATAAATTTAGACACTTTATCGCTATAAGAATTCTAGACAGATGGACGTGTAGACAGATAGACAGACAAACAGAGACAGACATATGAATAGATGAACGGGTGAAAGAGAGAAAGATATAGGCACAAATAAACAGGGTGAACCATAAGCAATGTTATTAATTTCAGAGGGTTATTATTTGTGATATTTCAAATAAAAAAGTTTAATACAATTTTTCTCGTTTTTGTTTCCTTTTCGAGATAAAAAGTAAGAATAATTTGGAGGGAAAAATTGTTCCGGGGCCGGGTATCGAACCCGGGACCTTTGGTTAAACGTACCAACTTGTTCTGTTCTATATTAAACATTTCACAGCGTAAATCTAGTCTTTCAGGTGAAGCTCCCTGTAAAGCAGATTTGAATAATTTCAAGGGAAAAATTGTTCCGGGGCCGGGTATCGATCCCGGGACCTCTGGTTGAACGTACCAGCGCTCTACCACTGAGCTACCCGGGAACTCCACCCGACACAGTCCCAACTTCTCCCTTTATATCCACACAACTCGCGTGGGCTGACGAAACGCCAGAGACCCACAACGAGTGCACACAATCTCTGTGTGACTTGGAATTGTGGTTTTCTGTTTTTCACCTGAAAGACTAGATTTGAATAATATATACGTTACTGTGTACGTTAACAGAAAACCACAATTCCAAGTCACACAGAGATTGTGTGCACTCGTTGTGGGTCTCTGGCGTTTCGTCAGCCCACGCGAGTTGTGTGGATATAAAGGGAGAAGTTGGGACGGTGTCGGGTGGAGTTCCCGGGTAGCTCAGTGGTAGAGCGCTGGTACGTTCAACCAGAGGTCCCGGGATCGATACCCGGCCCCGGAACAATTTTTCCCTTGAAATTATTCATTTCACAGCGTGTTTTGGAAAAGCTACTGATTAAATTCCCAATATGTTCAGTCAGTTAATTAAGAGAGCAGTGTATTGTGATAATAAATCATTGAAGGGATTTAGTTTTGTCCTTTAAATGTGCAGAAATTTTGTCCGAACAAATGTAACTGTTCGTGCTGTAAAGGAATTTTCAAATGTGACATTTGTTTTCTGTAAACACAGAAACAAAAATCACATTTCGGCCACCAGTGGTTCCAATTTTATAGATTAATACAGTAAAACCTCGATAAGACGCTGCACGAGGGACAGCTTGTAAACCGCGTATTAAGTGGGACTTTGGTGCAAACACAGAATATTATAGAATTGTTTAATCTTCTGCAAAATAGAATAAGAATTCTGAAGTCATTTTTGTTATGATCAAAATCATCAACATTTTCTCATATTCCTCTTTAGCAACTTTATTATTAACTAAGCTAATTGTACACTATTTCGTCTTCCGTACGTCCAGATAATTTACCCGTATTATTATTACGAGTATTATTATTATTATTATTATTATTATTATTATTATTATTACTAAGATGCACTATCACCTCTACTTTTTAACTCTGCTCTAGAATATTCCAATGGGTATGTCCAGGAAATCGCGAGGGTTTGGAATTGAACGAGTTACATCAGCTGCTTGTTTATGCGGAGGACGTGAGTATGTTAAGAGAAAATCCTTAAACTATTAAGGAAAACATGGGAATTTTACTAGAAGCAAATAAGGAGATAGGTTTGGAAGTAAACACCGAAAAACAAAGTATATGACTAATTCTCGTGACCAGAACATAGTACGAAAGGAAAATATAAAAATTGTAAATTTATCCTTTTGAAAGGTGGAAACATTCAAGTACCTTGGAGCAACAGTAACAAATATAAATGACACTCGAGAGGAAATTAAACGCAGAATAAATATGGCAAATGCCTGTTATTATTCGGTTGAGAAGCTTTCAACATCCAGTCTGCTCTAGAAAAAGCTGAAAGTCATAATTATTATTCTGTATGGCGTGAAACTTGGACTCTCACTTTGAGAGAGGAACAGGGGTTAAGGGTGTTTGAGAATAAGGCACTTAGAAAAATATTTGGGGCTAAGAGGGATGAAGTTACAGGAGAATAGAGAAAGTTACACAACGCAGAACTGCACGCATTTTCTTCTTCACCTGACATAATTACGAACATTAAATGCAGACGTTTGAGATGGACAGGGCATGTAGCATACTATATGGGCGAATCCAGAAATGCATATAGAGTGTTAGTTGGAAGACCTGAAGGGAAAAGACCTTTGGGGAGGCCGAGACTTAGATAGGAGGATAATATTCGAAGTGAGTGGGATATGAAGGTAGGGTCTGGTGTAATCTTGCTCGGAATAGCGACCGATGGCAAGCTTATGTGAGGGAGGCAATAAACCTCCGGATTTCTTAAAAGCCATTTGTAAGTATTATTATTATTATTATTATTATTATTATTATTATTATTATCAGTATCATTATTATTATTATTATTATTATTATTATTATTATTATTATTATTATTACTTGAAACTCTATTCCACTCTATACAATCATGATTGGAATTCCATATATCAAACTACTGATGTTAACGTTGCTGCTGACGCGTTATCCCAGATTATGAACAAAGCTATTTCTCTTGCTGTTCCTGTCACTTTCGTAAAAAAATCGCACTATCCTAAATGGTTTTCAAATACCTTGCGTATACTTATTAGGAAAAAGAACAAAGCACATAGAAATTTTAAGAAATTCAAAACTGATCACCAGGGAACGGATTTATATGGACTAAAAATATATGAAATATGTAAATATATATGTAGTTATTTTTACCAAAATATGGAATTAAATATGGATTTTTACCAAAATATGGAATTAAATATGGACTTAAAATTATAAAAAAATGACTATGTACGTTAAATATTGGTACATTTTAATCAAACTAAACAAAAAATATAATGGACGTACCTTATCTTCCAATGTAGTTTCAACAAAACACAATTTTTATTGTCTGTTACCATAACAATAGGTTACAAACATTTCTTTCAAGTGCTGAAAAGTGAATCTTCTTCTATTGTCTCTGAGGATAGATTTATACTGACTAAAAGAGCGTTCGACGTCACAAGAAGTAACTGGTACATAATTCAATTTCACAATGTCTGCTGGGGATAAGTCCAAGTTAATCTTCACTGTTGATTCACCACTCATCACAGCAACAACCTTTTGTAGTTCTTCATATCCAGGGTTTTTTGAAAGTACAGTGTCCACCTTAGCTCTTACTGCATCTGCAACTTTACCTCTACCACGATTCAGTTGTTCCACAGTACTATTTATAATTTCAAAACTTTCAGATAGTGAAAGGTGCCTATTTTGGAGACTTTTGAGCGTTTTTATGATGCATGAAAATGTATGCTGAATGTGAGCTAAGTCATTCTTCACACTTATGTCACAGGTAACTGTTTTCGCAGTATCAATTGAGACTGCATCTTCAGAGTCCAATGCAAGGAGAACATTGTTAATAGAGTCTATATGTTCGGCATAATATTCAACTGCTTCTAGCCATGTACCCCATCTAGTTAAAATTGGCTTTGGTGGCAATGGAATTTCAGGGTACATTTCTTTCAACACGTTAACTCTACTGGGAGCTTTGAGAAATACTTTTTTCACTGATGAAATCAACAAATCTACTTTAGGGAAATTGTCTCTGACCACTTCTGCCACACGATGAAATGCATGCGCCACACAAGTAAAATGAGTCAATTTAGGATATACAACAGATAATGCTTGTCCAGCTTTGACCATATAAGGGGCAGCATCGCTAATAAAGAATAACACATTATCGTACATAATACCCTTTGGGCACAGGATACCCATAGCTTCGTTGAACAGTTTAACTATAGTTTTGTTATTGCACTTTTCTAGAACATCACAATGTAAAAGAATTCGTTCAGAATATTGTTCACTTAACAAACCGATAACTACATTACCAACAAGTCTACCTTCTTTGTCGGGAGTCTCATCAATGGAAACCCAAATTGAACTATCTTTAATTTCATCTCTTATCTTCTGTATTGTCTCATCGTAGATGGATGGAGCATACGTCTTCCTAAGTGTTGACTCATCCGGGATTGTATGTTGAGTATATTTTTCAAGGAATTCCCTGAAGACCTTATTCTTTAGTTTGTAGAGAGGAATATCAGCAGAGATGAGAGAACGGCACAGGTCGATGTTAAACTCAGATCTTACATTCCATGTTGTTGGTTGTGTTAAAAACAATTGTCTCTGCTTGGAATTTAGTTGTTTGTTGGCCTGATGTTTACTAGTTGTAATGTGTTGTTGCACCAGGAACTTTTGTGTAGATGATACTGCACACTGACACAAATTACAAAATAATATTTTATTGTCAGTTGATAAACCATCTTCTTTAAATTCTGAAATGTAACTTGTTAGTTTTGATTTTAAATTGACTGAATGACGTACTTTTGGCATATTTACCGTCTTTATAGTATGATTTACAAAACTGAACCTATGTGTACTCTGACTGGCATTTAACTGTTGAGCTGCACAACTGAAGTCTGTTAAAAATTTTAAATTAAATTAATACAGTTTTGTAACTTACTTTCCCATTGTTGATAGGACTGCTAATTTTCAAATAACTCTGATGTTAAAGGGATTACTGAACATGTGTTTAAATCTCTATTGTTGAAATGTATTTTTAAAAGTTAATGGAATTTTGTTTTGTTTTATTGTTAAACCTAATATAATATGGACTGTTTTATATGAAATATGGAAAATATATGGAAATTAACGAAAATATGTACTAAACTCTAAAATATGGAAAAATATGGAAAATAAAAGTAGGATTTTTCAACCCTACACATTGTGAAACATAAAGATAATGCAAAATATAAATTATATTAGCTTTATAAGTAAATATGTATTTACATATAAATCCTTTCCCTGCTGATCACCATTATCAAATTTTTTCCAATTACAGAAAACAAGTTAAAGCTATGATTAAATCTGACAAATTTAAATGGTTACAATCCATTGATGAAAATTTGAAGAATGAACCTAATAAATTTTGGAAACACGTAGAATCTTTTCGTAAATCCAATACTTATCCCACCGAATTATTAATAAATGGGATTCACATTACTGATCAGCAAGAAATTGCTAATGCATTTGCTAATCAATTCAAATCGATTCAAAAACAGCCTAATTCTAATCTCTGTTTGTTGGAGTATAATTCTACTGACTTCTTATCCTTACCTAAAATTACAGTTGATGACGTTTCTTTAGCCATAAAAAAGCTTAAACCTAATAAATCAAAGGGCATTGATGGCATTCCTAATTTTATTATTAAGGGATGTTCTAATATTCTAATACCCGTTTTAACCTTTATATTTAATTTAAGTTTATTAACCGGTACATACCCTATGCTTTGGAAAGAAGCATCCGTTATTCCTATCTTTAAGAATGGTAAAAAAAATGTTGTTTCCAATTATAGACCTATTTCAATATTAAACAATTTCTCAAAAATTTTTGAAAAAATAATCCACAAACATGTTTCATTTTATGTTAAGAATAAAATTAATTCAGCACAACATGGTTTTACTAAAGGTAAATCAACAACTACAAACTTAGTATCCTACCTTAATCTTGTTATGCCTGTTGTTGAAACCCAAGGTCAAATTGACTCAATTTATATCGACTTTAGCAAAGCGTTTGATGTTGTACCTCACAATATTCTGATAAATAAGTTAAAAAACTTTGGTCTCTCTTCTAACTACGTGAGCTGGTTTGAAAACTATTTAACTAATAGACAATGTTGTGTTCGTCTAGGTGATTCTCTCTCGGACCCATTTAATTGTTTATGTGGAGTTCCCCAAGGATCTACATTGGGCCCTCTATTATTTTTATTATTTATTGATGACATATGTAAAAGAATAAGTTCAAACTACCTGTTATTTGCTGATGATCTCAAAATCTTTCGCTCAATAATAGTTCTGCCGATTGTCAAACTCTTCAAAATGATATTAACTCCATTGAACTTTGGTCTGACATTAATGGAATGAAAATTAATGAAACAAAAACTTTTGTCATTTCGTACTCTCGAAAAACTACTTCCATAAAATTTAATTATTCTCTTAATAACGCCTGTATTATTAGGAAAAATGCTATAAAAGATCTTGGTGTACTACTCGATTCTAAATTATACTTTCACGATCATGTTCAATTTATTTATAATCATTCAATAAGAATGCTTGGTTTAATAAGGTCTATAACCTATTCTTTTTCTACTCCTGAGTCACTATTAATTCTCTAAACTTGAATATGCATCTGTAGCCTGGAATTCCATTACTTCAACCGATTCGGTTAAATTGGAAAATATTCAAAGAAAATTTATTTCCTTATGTGCTTTTCGATATATACCCAATTCCACTGACTTTAACTATGATATTACCTGTAAATATTTTAACTGTTGTAGCCTTTATGCTAGACGTCTAAATCTTGATTATCAATTTTTTTGCAAAGTTATCAAGGGTGATATTGATTGTGAGTCTATCATAAACAATATCAGCCTTCGTATTCCTACATAAGGTTTAAGATTTCAAAAAAATTTTTATAACCGAAATTCAAAATCACTTTCTCCAGTCTGTAGATGCATAAAATATGCCAATTTGCATGGACACAATTTAGATCCTTTTAAGGTTTAGTTTCGTTTTGATTATTAGTTTTTACTGTTTGTACTCAATTTTATTTATGTATGTTTTTGTTATTTAAGATATTATTTATTTTTGTTTTGCACCTTTGTATCTTCTGTTTGTGTATTGTGCTGAACTATAATTGGCCTCTGGCTGTTGTTCAGCACACAAATATTAATAATAAGTAAATAAATAATAAATTATCATCATCATCATCAGATGGTAATAGGATCGTTTCTGTGTGGTTGTGAAACTTGGACTCTCACTTTGAGAGAGGAACAGAGATTAAGGATGTTTGAGAATAAGGTTCTTAGGAAAATATTTGGGGCTAAGAGGGATGAAGTTACAGGACAAGGGAGAAAGTTACACAAAGCAGAACTGCACGCATTGTATTCTTCATCTGACATAATTAGGAACATTAAATCCAGACGTTTGAGACGGGCAGGGCATGTAGCACGTATGGGTGAATCCAGAAATTCATGTAGAGTGTTAGTTGGGAGACCGGAGGGGAAAAAACCTTTGGGGAGGCCGAGACGTAGATGGAAGGATAATACTAAAATAGATTTGAAGAAGGTGGGATATGATAGTAGGGCCTGGATTAATCTTGTTCAAGATAGATGGCGGGCTTATGTGAGGGCGGCAATGAACATCTGGTTTCCTTAAAAGCCATTTGGAACTATTATTATTTTTTATTAACATCATCAACATCATCATCATCAAATGGTAGTAGGATGGGATACTCACTATTAGTTAGCCCATCTCAGGGATATGATCAACCCAGCCTAAGTATGATGGTGTCACTAATCTAGCATTGATGTCGGTCCGTGCTTTGTGACCCATTTGTGCCTTAAACAGTGCGGTGAGTCTGGTTTTTCGTCTCCTTGATTTGAGTAATTCTCACCCTAAGTCTTTTATTATCTCTTCGCCATATCCCTTCCGCATTTTTAAATATTTTGGTGCTCTGCGTTGCACCTCATCTATTGAAATAATTTGGGTTTGTCTGTACGGATCCCAACCTACCGCTTCATAGTCTAATATTGTGTGAACAAGGATTTTGTTTGCTGATTCTTTGCGTCTGCAATATATATTGCTCTTGGGGTTATTGAACATACACCTGTTTGGTTATTGTATACTTGTTTATGACTCATGTTTAGATGTGCTGTACCTGTATAAAATCAATGCAGGCGAACTGTTTTTGTTATTCTGCGATGCTCGTTTCCAAATGATATGAATATGTGATATTTCCAGTTGAGCCACAAACAGTAATTGGTTTTTATTTCAATATTCATAACTTTTGTTTCTCCTAGTACCAAGTTTGTGGATTCTATATTTGAATTGAAATACGTTTCTATTATTTCTCATTCATACATGGTGCTCGTGATATTTTGGGAACAGTCTTCGTTGATAACATATTGATGAGTACATCAGGAGTACTACAATAGTACAGTGCGTGTCTAACATAAAGGCAGTTTTTGTAGATAGGTTAAATTTAAGTGAACGACTCGATTTATTACAGTTGCAACTTTTTTAATAGGTTATTTTACGACGCTGTGTCAACATCTTAGGTTATTTAGCGTCTGAATGATATGAAGGTGATAATATCGATGAAATGAGTCTGGGGTCCAGGGCCGAAAGTTACTTAGCATTTGCTTTTAAGAGTTGAGGGAAAACACTGAAAAATCTCAACCAACCAACTTGTCCTAGCCAGGATTTAAACCTGAGCCGCCCGGAATTGTGTTAATGCCTAACATGAGGAAATAGTAGTAGTAGTAGTAGTAGTACGTTTATTTTGCCTGGCAGAGTTAAGGCCATGAGGCCTTCTCTTCCACTCAACCAGGTTTCAATAATACAAATACATGAGATACAAAATTTGATTACAAAGCAACACAAAAGAGAATAACTTAGGAATTACATAAAATATAGTAGGAAATTACAATAGACAAGATCAGTTACATAATATATAAAATAAAGTAGAAAATTACACATAATCAAAATCAGTTACATAACATAAGGGGAATACACACACACACACACACACACACACAAACACACAATTTATAAGATCTAAAATGCCCGAGACAATTTGGACGATTAATTTACTTGAGATATATTATTCAGTTAATATACTAATTGGAGAATACATATGGGTGACAAGACATAAAATGTTGATTAGCAAAGTCCTACTAAATGGCACACAAACACAAATGATTAAGTAATATATAAAGATAATAAAAAAAAGAAAAGAGAAAAAAAAAGAAGGAGAGAGAGGAGAGAAAAAAAATAACAACTTGGTAATTGAAGACTATTTAGAAACTTCCGCAAGAGTCTAGTTCTGTTCATTAAAGACATTTCTAAGTAGAGTGTACTTAAAAGATTTTAGACTCCGACTGCTCCTGATTTCATGTGACAAGGAATTCCAGGAACGGGCTGTGTGTATTGTGAAGGAAGCAGAGTAGAGAGATGTTTGATGGAGTGGAATTGATAGAACATGGTTATGCTGCGAACGTGTATCACGGTTGTGGTGGGATGCTAAAAGTGTGAAGCGAGGAACTAGGTACATAGGTGTGGAATTATTTAAAATCTGATACAGCAAATAGAGGGAACGAACTGAACGTCTCTCCCGTAAACGAAGCCAAGAAATAGGACTACCTCGAGTGAAAACTCAACCTTATCAGCGAATACGGATCACCTGCGTGAGAGGCTGATTTTCTAGACCACACAATCACTGTAGGGATGAGTATTATATGTACTCCTACACACTGTAAGAGTTTCGTGTCTTGGATATATATCGCAAGGTGAAATTTGTTAACGTTTTTCCTTGCAATGGCCTACAAAATAAAATTTATTCATCCCTTATGCTTATTAGGTTTGTGATTTTATACATTATGGCTCGAAACAAACTACCTGTTTTTCTCAGTATTGCGAGAGTTAAAATAAGAACTTCAGTTGTTTCATCTATTAATATTTTAATCATTCACTAATTCGCCAAGTGTTACCACCATATTTTTTTTTTTATTTATAAACACATTATGGATCAGACTTTCTGGGATTTTAACGCTCTGTGCTTAACGAAATAATAATTCCATTATCCTGTCCGTGAACGAATATAAATATTAATATTAATGAAAGGATAGGGATGTGATTTAATGGCGAATATTTTATCCTAACTTCGGTAATTGAAATGGTTTAATTTCGGTAAATATTTCGTAAAAAAAAAAACAAGCGATTTCGTGCATGTACGTATTTTTCACCCTACAGAAACTTAAAAAATAATAAGATAACAATTTTTAAAACTATTATTAAAACAACTCCTTTGAAACTAATAGAAAATTGTTTTCATCACTAATTAAATTCATAATTCAATTCTGAGGGGGCGACAGCACTTTTCTTCATTTCACGAAGGCAGTTGTTGCAGAAAACAGAGATAACTCTAGCTTGCTTGCGCTGCTCTCTGAAAGTAGTCACTGAAACTATGCGTACATGGTTGCCAGATATATCACACTCATGTAATGGTGAACGATGAAATATGCAAAAATGTTGATATGTATTTTAAAATGAAGAAATGTTTCAAGTTTTATTTGGAAGAAAAAATCATTTTAGTGCTAATTCTCTATTAAACGTGATTTTTTTAAATATCGCGATTATGAAGTAATTTCATGGATTTCTATTAATTCCACAAAAATTCGCGGATAGGTATACGTATTTCACTTAATTTTGAACTTAAATTGAAAGATTTGCATTTTTCATGCATAAAAGTAAGTTTTTAACGGATTTCTCGATTGCTAAAACGAAAAATCACACCCCTAATAATAATTTACATCAGAGGGAATGTGACTTTAGGTATATGTAAATCGACCATGTGGGACCCACGCATTGGGAAAAGAAACAGAAGACGTCCAAGGAGAAGGTGGTCGGACGCGTTCCGGAGAGAGACTGGAGCGCAGTGGACGAGAACAGCGAGGGACAGGCAGGCATGGAAAAGACTGGAATAAATTACGAACACTATGTAAACTGTGTATAGTTGTGTATTGTTTATATAGTTATTTTTGTGTGTGTCAGTTTGGATAGTCTGATTCCGTGTATAATTGGTATAGTTCCTGTATTTAGTCAGTATAATTTTTTTGTTCAATTGTATGGTTTTGTGTGTTTTAATTTGGATAGTTTGATTCCGTGTTTAGTTGGTATAGTTCCTGTATTTAGTTAGTATAATTTTTGTGTTCAATTGTATGGTTTTGTGTGTTTTAGTTTGGATAGTTTGATTCCGTGTATAGTTGGTATAGTTCCTGTATTTAGTTAGTATAATTTTTGTGTTCAATTGTATGGTTTTGTGTGTTTTAGTTTGGATAGTTTGATTCCGTGTATAGTTGGTATAGTTCCTGTATTTAGTTAGTATAATTTTTGTGTTCAATTGTATGGTTTTGTGTATTTTAGTTTGGATAGTTTGATTCCGTGTATAGTTGGTATTGTTCCTGTATTTAGTTAGTATAATTTTTGTGTTCAATTGCATGGTTTTGTGTATTTTAGTTTGGATAGTTTGATTCCGTGTATAGTTGGTATAGTTCCTGTATTTAGTTAGTATAATTTTTGTGTTCAATTGTATGGTTTTGTGTGTTTTAGTTTGGAAAGTTTGATTCCGTGTATAGTTGGTACAGTTCCTGTATTTAGTTAGTATAATTTTTGTGTTCAATTGTATGGTTTTGTGTGTTTTAGTTTGGATAATCTGATTCCTTGTATAGTTGGTATAGTTCATGTATTTAGTTAGTATAATTTTTTTGTTCAATTGTATGGTTTTGTGTGTTTTAGTTTGGTTAGTTTGATTCCGTGTATAGTTGGTATAGTTCATGTATTTAGCCAGTATAATTTTTGTGTTCAATTGTATGGTTTTTTGTGTTTTAGTTTGAATAGTTTGATTCCGTGTATAGTTGGTATAGTTCCTGTATTTAGTCAGTATAATTTTTGTGTTCAATTGTACGGTTTTGTGTGTTTTAGTTTGGATAGTTTGATTCCGTGTATAGTTGGTATAGTTCATGTATTTAGTCAGTATAATTTTTGTGTTCAATTGTATGGTTTTGTGTGTTTTAGTTTGGAAAGTTTGATTCCGTGTATAGTTGGTACAGTTCCTGTATTTAGTTAGTATAATTTTTGTGTTCAATTGTATGGTTTTGTGTGTTTTAGTTTGGATAATCTGATTCCTTGTATAGTTGGTATAGTTCATGTATTTAGTCAGTATAATTTTTTTGTTCAATTGTATGGTTTTGTGTGTTTTAGTTTGGATAGTTTGATTCCGTGTATAGTTGGTATAGTTCCTGTATTTAGTTAGTATAATTTTTGTGTTCAATTGTATGGTTTTGTGTTTTTTAGTTTGGATAGTTTGATTCCGTGTAAAGTTGGTATAGTTCCTGTATTTAGTTAGTATAATTTTTGTGTTCAATTGTATGGTTTTGTGTGTTTTAGTTTGGATAGTTTGATTCCGTGTATAGTTGGTATAGTTCATGTATTTAGTCAGTATAATTTTTGTCTTCAATTTTATGGTTTTGTGTGTTTTAGTTTGGATAGTTTGATTCCGTGTATAGTTGGTATAGTTCATGTATTTAGTCAGTATAATTTTTGTGTTCAATTGTATGGTTTTGTGTGTTTTAGTTTGGATAGTTTGATTCCGTGTATAGTTGGTATAGTTCATGTATTTAGTCAGTATAATTTTTGTGTTCAATTGTATGGTTTTGTGTGTTTTAGTTTGGATAGTTTGGTTCCGTGTATAGTTGGTATAGTTCACGTATTTAGTCAGTATAATTTTTGTGTTCAATTGTATCGTTTTTGTGCGTTTAGTTTAGATAGTTTGTGTGTTTACTTACTTACTTACAAATGGCTTTTAAGGAACCCGAAGGTTCATTGCCGCCCTCACATAAGCCCGCCAGCGGTCCCTATCCTGTGCAAGATTAATCCAGTCTCTATCATCATACCCCACCTCCCTCAAATCCATTTTAATATTATCCTCCCATCTACGTCTCGGAGTTTGTGTGTTTAGGCTGAACAATTTGTGTGTTTAGGCTGAACAATTTATGTGTGCAATTTTTTTTATAGGTTTTTGTGTATTTAGTTTGTGTGTGAGTTAAGACTGTGTATATGTTCAGTTTGTGTAATTTTTTCTTTTTTTTTATCGTGTGTTTAGTGTGGATAGTTGTGTGTTCAGATTACAATTTGTGTGTTTAGTTTGCATAGTTTTTTTGTGGATTTTAGTTTGCATAATTTATGTGTTTACTCTGTATAGTTTTTCGTGTTTAGTCGGTATAATTTGTTTATGTGTTTAGTTTGTAAGTATAGTGTAAGCTCTCTTGGACTGGCTCCCCAAGTGTAGCAGACCTTCAGCTCACCCTACACTCCTGTAGGAGGACGTTTCCCTTATGGGATTTCAGGCTTTTCGTATTTTCGTATTCGTATAAATAGGTTCGTCGAAACAAATCAACAGACATACGTAGATAAATTCAACGTGTTGCAACGTGACGTATACGCGTTTACTTCAATCTTGAGCTCTGTTTAACACAACATTTAGTAGAATGAAAATAAACATAGCCCTTTAGACCCACATGACATTTGAAGGGTTCAGAGCCATAGCGGGTCAAGCGCCATTTATTAAAAACGGAGAAAGCAAGGGTTAACTCAAGTAAATACCATAATTTAATGAAGATTGACATATCATTTAATTTTAATATGCATACTTTATCTTACTTGCTATAACCTATGTTTCGTTATATTATAGTAATCACTTAATTTTAAAGTTTGAAGCCTGTATATAATTTCGTGTAGTTTTACTTCATGTTTACAGTTTGATTTTTTCTGTTATTGCATTTGTATTTCTGGTCGTACGGAAGAGAAGATCTGTTCAGAATTAAATTAGTAGTAGTGGCTTGTGCAGCAAATGCTACTAACTAAATTCCTTACAATTCAAATTAAATTTTTTCAATTTTATTTCCAATGAAGAATACCAGACATTTTGGAAGTCCCTATCCTAAGCAAGATTAATCCAGTCTCTACCATTATATCCCACCTTTCTCAAATCGATTTTAATATTATCCTCCCATCTACGTCTGCCTCCCTCAAGGTCTTTTCCCTTCAGGTCATCCAACTAACACTCTATACCATTTCTAGATTAATCCATACGTGCTACATGAGATGCCATCTCAAATGTCTGGATTTAATGTTCCTAATTATGTTAGGTGAAGAATACAATGCGTGTTGCAAATCTAGTCTTTCAGGTGAAGCTCCCTGTAAAGCAGATTTGAATAATTTCAAGGGAAAAATTGTTCCGGGGCCGGGTATCGATCCCGATCCCGATCCCGATCGATTGTGTGCACTCGTTGTGGGTCTCTGGCGTTTCGTCAGCCCACGCGAGTTGTGTGGATATAAAAGGGAAAAGTTGAGACGGTGTCGGGTGGAGTTCCCGGGTAGCTCAGTGGTAGAGCGCTGGTACGTTCAACCAGAGGTCCCGGGATCGATACCCGGCCCCGGAACAATTTTTCCCTTGAAATTATTCACAATGCGTGTTGTTCTGTGCTGTGTAACTTTCTCCATTCTCCTATAACTTCATCCTTCTTAGCCCTTAATATTTTCCTAAGCATCTTATTTTCGAACACCCTTAATCTCTGTTCCTCTCTCAAAGTGAAAATCCAAGTTTCACAACCACAAAGAACAACCTGTAGTATAATTGTGTTATAGATTCTACTTTCAGCTTTAAATATCTATACCATACCGCCATTAAATATATGGAAAAGATCCATACCTCTTGACTAATAACTATAACAAATATTTCACTTTAATAACAATATTGTTATCTTACGTAAGTTTTATATAGCTACTACTAGACTAATAACTATAACAAATATTTCACTTTAATAACAATATTGTTATCTTACGTAAGTTTTATATAGCTACTACTAGACTAATAACTATAACAAATATTTCACTTTAATAACAATATTGTTATCTTACGTAAGTTTTATATAGCTACTATATAGCCGTCAGCTCAGTAAATATTATAGAAATGAAAATCTGACTTCAGATATTCTCTACGCCTACTTATATAACCCCAAAAAGGTTTCGCTTTCATATCATCAATAAAGAATTAATCTGTACAAGTGGTGACAAATACATCATGGCATTCACTATAATAATATTCATTTTTAATGGTAATAATGTCATCAAACATTCTTAAGTTTGTAGTTTTTAATATCCAATACACAGACAGGTGTATTCAGAAAATTTCACACCAGAGAATCCTCTTTTTAGTAAGTCTCGAAGTTTTTAATAACCAATATTACAGAAACGTTCAGAAAAAATTTACACAAATGAAGATCGACATATTGGCATTATGTCAGCCATCTGAACTCTAAATACGTCAGCAATCCTGTAGGTCATAGCCTTCGTGTGATATTGTTTATTGTAGTGTGTTTGTGTTTTGTTTTGTTTTATTCTGAAAGGGCCATTACCTATTTCTCAAAACTGACGACAGATGGATTTTGGAAAATAGTAAAATTATGTAGGAAAATTGACATTTCACTAAAAATTACTATTTTCTGAAAAACGTTGGGTTAAAAGCTTCAAAATGAGGGGTCATTTATTAAAATCCGTTCAGCAGTTTTCCCGTAATTTCCATTACCAGTTCAAATTATATATATATATATATATATATATATATATATATATATATATATATATACTGTTACAGTGGTATTTAGAAAAGCAATATATTTCAAAAACAGATTTTCTGAGTACAAACGTTTGCCCATGCAGTATATTACATCGCTTGAGTGTAAGTGATTGTGGTAATGAGGTGTTTCGAGTATGATTTCCCCTTGAGGTGTCTTCTGTTAAGCGCCTTGTTGCACCACCTCATAATCCTTCGCTCAAGCCACAGTCTTGTGGTAGGGTTCAACGAAGACAGACTTCAATCAACCCCTCCCCTCGTACACCACCCTAGCTACTTGAGTTTGATCAGTCAAATTGCCTTTCTATTACTTTGGTAATCTCCAACTTTTAAGTTCTTCGTTCCTAGTCTTTTAATGGCAAGGAATAAATCGTAATTTTGAAATGAATTAGTTAGTAGAAGGTTGTGAACAAGAAAGTCTCACAAATTCGATGATGTACAGATAAAGGAATAAAAAACTGTGCTACGATTAACTACTTGACATGTACCCTTTTTAAGAATGGATTGTTCCTCAAGTGAAATATTAATACGATTAAAACGCATTAAGGATATGCTTTTGTTATTAAATGCTATTCAGACACGGTCACCGGCTTTCAAGTATTACGTTCTATTTATCACCGTACATTTGAGATTTCCCTCTATCGTTTTATATATTCATCTTTTTTTATAATTTGTTGATTGATCTGCAATGTAGTGCTATATACACCATTTCTAAATGAAATACAAACAGTCTTCTTCAGCTATATGAAAAAATATATATACTGTATATTTACGACTTAAAAAAATTATTTACTTTTTTTTTTCAAAATTCAGTTCACTGTGCAGTGATGAAGCTTTTCCCACATACCTAAAAACTATCCAACATTCTGTGATGAAATTTTTTGTGTGTATTTTTATGCAAGTCATATCTATCATATTATGCAAGATCACTTCTCTACCTTTGATAGATTGTCTGAAAAAAAAATTAATTAATTTTAAAAAATGGTCAAATATCAGTATTTTCTATTACACAAAATAAAAAAAAATATATTATTTATTAAGGAATGTAGTTGAAAGAGCATGATATTAGCAATAAAATGAAAGAGAGAAAACATGAAAAAGGTAATAGGTTTTTGAGTTATCAGGGACGCGCTTCATCACTGCACAGTGAACTGCCAACATTTTGAAATATGAAAAAAAAAAAAATGTATATAAATGTTTTTTTCATCTTAGAAATATTTTTTTTCATATAGCAGAAGGACAGTGTTTTATACATACAATTTTTCATTATTGTACAAGATACAATAATGGAGGAAAAAAAGTTGACTATTTCCAAACATTATACTGCTATAAGTACCTAACCCCTTAAGGGGACACTCAACTATATTTTGGAACTTTTTTCCTATTTGACCAATCTTTGTCAAATTTGGAGAAAAAGTTTAATATGCACATGGAAAGTAACATGCAAAATCTCAGCTCATTAGATCCAATACTTTTCAAAATAAAAAATATTTAAATTTTTAATCAATAATTAATTGAAATATCACTTTTAAATATCATTTTTTTATTTTTTGGCTTTGTGCATTTGACTGTGACTTCTCAATGAAAAGGGGAAGAATTCTGTGTATTGATTTAGTTCTGTCACGTAAATTAGTGTAGAAATTTAATTTTTTCATTTCTATAACACTTTTTCTCCAATTTTTAAGTAGAGTGTCCTCTTAAATCAACCAAACCCATTCTACTTTCCCTTAAATTTTCTAATGGGGACATTAACAAAACTTGTCTAATGATATTGAGAGATTCATTACCCATTTTACACAATCACTTGTGTAACATAAGTAATATTTAATTTATTGGTCTGACCCAATATTTTGGGTTTGCCCTGCGACACAGAATAGCTCACAAAAAAAATTTAAAAAGAAAAATTATATAAACAGGTTTCAGACAAAAGTGATTAAGACATAAGAAAAAAAATAAAACCAAGTATAATTTAAATTGAATGTACACCATAAAGATGCAGACGAAATATCGCTTCAGAAAGTTTTATAATGGTGGTGACGATGGCATTTTGAAGATCTCTCGTCAGCTTGTATTTTTCCCTCCACTTTACAAAGGCTTTCGGAATGGTGCCTCTCGCACCAAAGAAGAGACCGGTAACTGTGATTTTTTCAATGTTGTATTTCGCTGATAGGTACTGAATCGTGGGCTCGTAGATTTTCTTTTTCTCTTCGTTCACTTCAGATGGTTGAGTGGCCGAGATTTCAAATCTGATCGTAGGATCAATTATTTCGGCTGTCTGTTTATTCCTATTTATAGCTATGATATCGATCCTAGATTGCTTCCACCATCGGCAATACAATGAACTTCCTCGTGAACGTCTAGATTTTTGGATCGAAGTGCATCTGCGATCATAGAACGTATGATGTTGTGACGTTTTATTCTGAGTACTTCTCCCTATGGGCAACTCCCAAGCACATGTGGTAAAGTTTCATACTCACTGCAGTGCCTACAATGGGTTGTACCTGTAGAGCGACCAGGGAGATCCATCTCAATCATTTTTAGCATTTCTCTCCACTCAGACCTTGATAATCCTTCATGCTTGATGATCCACGAGTTGGCTGCAGGTACTTCTTCAAACAATACAACTCCTTTTCCTTTCTGGGGGTATGCACGCCAGGTTTTAAATTCACGGTGCCGAAGATGTTGCCTTAATTGCTTCACGGATCCTGTAGCCTCATCTCTGCTCACTTGCAATTCCGACAATTCATTTCATTGTGATATATTTTTAAATTTATCATTGTTTTGTATTCGCTCCACAAATCACACTGTATTTTATTTTTAACTAGCCGTACCCGTGCGCTCCGCTGCACCCGTTAGAAATAAATATAAAGTAATTACATAATTAAAATAGGACATTTGATCCAGGGAACATTCGTGTTTGGTATAAGGATAAATCGTTTATTATGTTACTTAATTTAAATTGTATTTGCATAATTAAAATGCGATCATTTTGATCCAGAGACCACTCATTTGGTCATAAAAATTATTTTAGGAAATACAGGAAACGAATGTACAGAATCGCCTATCAAGTTTTCTGTGCATAAGAAGCTATTTTAATCTTACCTGTCCTCGATTCACTCAGACGTTACTGTAATAACATTATAGCATTTTGTCGATCTAGAGAAACTACACTTTCCAATGGTGAATTAATAATTAATTATACAAATCTGTTAATTTAGCTTCCGATATTACTTCATCAAATACAGAAACATTATCTGTAGGCTATCTTTCATAGCTTTCGATTGTTGTATCCAAGGCCCCTTATAGACGAAGTCATTTGTTTTTTAATTCATTACACGGCCTTAAATGGCAGTTATTTTAATTTTAAAACTCATTTATCTCATTAAATATCAGTCCTATCAAAATTTTTCAAAGAATAAAACTTATCGGAAATTATTGTTAAAGAAACGTTTGTTATGTAACTTTTTCATAAGAATCAATAATAAGCGAGATATTTCGATTTATTTAATTCAGGCCCCTTTATAACCCCCCTTTTAAATAATGTATTTTGAATGCAATATAGCCTAAAATCTAAGTTACAACGAACTTCATTTATATTCCAATTTTCATCGAAATCCGTTCAGCCATTATCGCGTGAAAAGGTAACAAACATACAGACAGATAGACAGACAGACAGACAAAAATTTCAAGAAAGCGATTTTCGGTTTCAGGGTGATTAATTATATATGTTAGGACCAATTGTTTTAGGAAAATCGAAAATTACCAGAAAAATTTCGGCTACAGATTTATTATTACTATAGATTTAACCACTGCTTTGTATTCTGGAGTCTAGTAGTCAGCCGTAGATGTCAGCAAGATGTCCCAAATTGTGGAATGAGTAGTAAGCGAGTTCCTTCTCTCATTTCTTTCAGTAAATTCCGAATTGTTGACTCAGATGTTTGCTGGTTGCCAGGATACTTTAGTATAAATATAGCATGATACTATTTGCACAATTTCTTCGTAATATTCGTAGTATACATGAAAATTCGCTACTCAAATTGTCTGAAATTACAACGTTACAGTCCGTCAGACTTTGAAAGTTTGGGTAAGAGTTACTTTTACTGTCCGCAGCTGTACTAGCAGTTTCCTTTATTTGTTCCACAAAAGAAAGTATCAAAAGAATCTCTTGGCGAGCCCCTAACCATTACAAGTAATTGTTATTACATTCTTTCTTCCTTAGTCAGTTTTACCCATCGTATTACCCTCAAACAATCCAATGCGGACTAGGGAAGGATATTATCTTTTGACCAATACTAGTTCTGTGTAGACATTTACATCCGAAATAAAAGTAAAATGCATACTTTTATCTAAAAACGTTAAACACAAAATTTCATACCTATTATTTTATTTATACCCTCCAAGATCAAAACATATCTACTCCTCTTCTGCTATTTCTCCAAGCCCTTAATTTCCTGAAAAGATTATACTCTGTAGAACCAAGAACTTTTACAACTGGAAAATTATCTGAAAAATCATATTTTCTTTGTCGGACGAAGTTAATAAAATCTCTAGCTGTTTTATAGTAAGCAGAGAATCATGAATTTCATTTATACGATCACCATAAAAGAAGTTCCTCGTTCAGATTGCCAGACACAGCAAGAATCTTGACTATTTTCTATAAGATCTGTATGAGTCTATTTAACTGGTATTTGTGTTATGATTTCCTACCATCATTTGAGGTCTTCGTTACAGCAAGGGTACTCGGAGCAATGCGCATAAAGGAAATTCGCTATCAGTCACAGCATAGATGGGACCAGTTACGATATAAACTACAAAATCGTCGTTAAAAGTAAAAATAATTTCGTAGGTACTTATTTACAAATGGCTTTTAAGGAATCCGGAGGTTCATTGCCACCCTCACATAACCCCGCCATTGGTCCCTATCATCTGCAAGATTAATCCAGTCTCTATCATCATATCCCACCTCCCTCAAATCCATTTTAATATTATCCTCCCATCTACGTCTCGGCCTCCCCAAAGGTCTTTTTCCCCGGTCTCCCAACTAACACTCTATATGCATTTCTGGGTTCGCCCATACGTGCTACATGCCCTGCCCATCTCAAACGTCTGGATGTGGCTAATGTTCCTAAATATGTCAGGTGAAGAATACAATGCGTGCAGTTCTGCATTGTGTAACTTCCTCCATTCTCCTGTAACTTCATCTCTCTTAGCCCCAGATATTTTCCTAAAAACCTTATTCTCAAACACCCTTACTCCCTGTCCCTCTCTCAAAGTGAGAGGATAAATTTCACAACCATACAGAACAACCGGTAATATAACTGTTTTATAAATTCTAACTTTCAGATTTTTTTGACAGCAGACTAGATGACAAAAGCTTCTCAACCGAATAATAACAGGCATTTCCCATCCGTTTAATTTCCTCCCGACTGTCATTTATATTTGTTACTGTTGCTCCATCTACGTCTCGGCCTCCCCAAAGGCCTTTTTCCCTCTAGTCTCCCAACTAACATCCTATATGCATTTCTGCCCATACGTGCTACATGCCCTGTCCATCTCAAACGTCTGTATTTAATGTTCCTAATTATGTCACGTGAAGAATACAATGCGTGCAGTTCTGCGTTGTGTAACTTCCTCCATTCTCATGTAACTTCATCCCTTTCAGCCCCAAATATTTTCCTAAAAACCTAATTTTCAAACACCCTTAATCCCTGTTCCTCTCTCAAAGTGAGAGTCCAAGTTTCACAACCATAGATAACAACCGGTATTATAACAGTTTTATAAATTCTAACCTTCAGATTTTTAGACAACAGACTGGATGATAAAAGCTTCTCAACCGAATAATAACAGGCATTTCCCATCCGTTTAATTTCCTCCCGAGTGTCATTTATATTTGTTACTGTTGCTCCATCTACGTCTCGGCCTCCCTAAAGGTCTTTTTCCCTCCGGTCTACCAACTAACACCCTATATGAATTTCTGGATTCGCCCATACGTGCTACATTCCCTGCCCATCTCAAACGTCTGGATTTGATGTTCCTAATGATGTCAGGCGAAGAATACAATGCGCGCAGTTCTGTGTTGTGTAACTTCCTCCATTCTCATGTAACTTCATCTCTCTTAGCCCTAAATATTTTCCTAAGAAGCTTATTCTCAAACACCCTTACTCCCTGTCCCTCTCTCAAAGTGAGAGGACAAGTGTCAACCATAGAGAACAACCGGTGATATAACTGTTTTATAAATTCTTACTTTTAGATTTTTTGACAGCAGACTAGATGACAAAAGCTTCTCAACCGAATAATAACAGGCATTTCCCATATTTATTCTGTGTTTAATTTCCTCCCGAGTGTCATTTATATTTGTTACTGTTGCTCCAGATATTTGAATTTTTCCACCACTTTGAAAGATGAATCTCAAATTTTTATGTTTCCATTTCGTACAATATTCTCGTCACGAGACATAATCATATACTTTGTCTTTTCGGGATTTACTTCCAAACCCATAGTTTAATTTCGCAACATACCGTATATTAACATAAAATTAACATAACAGAGTATACCTTTAAAAGATCTTAAGTATGAGAGCGAAGATTCTTTTGTAATCAATTAAACATTAGAAATGTAGAGATAATATGATTGGACCACCGAATAGATAACATTATTTTAAATAATAATATAGACACGAGAATGCAAGTTTTTGCTTTTTACTTACTATTTTTAATATAATGTAATGGTGTTCACTATTCTTATGCAGACGACACAGTTTTACTTTTTGGTGGAAAAACCTGGTATGATGCATATGGTAATTCACATAATGGACTTAAATTAATAAAAAAAATGGTTTGACATAAATTATCTTTCTATCAACGAAAATAAAACCATAATTATTCCATTCTCATTATTTGAAAAATGTAACAAACCTTTTACATCTATATTTAGTATTAAATTACATAATTCTGATTGTTGTCTTATACAGTGTAAATGTCCGATTATTAAAGAGTCCTCTGAAATTAAGTATTGAGGCATAATTTTCGATAATCATTTAAAATGGAACCAACACATTAATTACCTTTGTAATAAATTACGTAAAGTAGTATATTATTTTGTTTTATTGAGGAATTACTTGTCAATAAGTTTATTACGCACAATATATTTAACTTTATTTCAATCGGTAATTATGTATGGAATTGTAGGATGGGGTAGCTCATTTAAATCCAATTTTAATCCACTTTATTTATTACAGAAGAAAATAATTAAAATATGTCTTCATAAACCTATTGATTTTCCATCTCAAAATTTGTTTCTAGACTTTAATGTACTTAACGTAAGACAAATTCATTATATTGTATTAATAAAATTCATACATAAAAATCGAAATAATTTTGAATTGTATTCTCATAGTTATGAAACAAAAGGTATGAATTCTTTAAGATTGTTTGAACCAAAATGCAACACTGTTACAGTATTTAATCATAGTAGTAATTTAGGCCCAATTTATATTTAAATATCCTGATCTTGTCAATTCTAATAGTTCTAGTATTACATTTAAAAAGTTATGTATGGATTTTATAAAAATTGGAAAATTGTAATTTTAAATTTATATACTATAATTGCGCAGTAGACATAAGACAAATTGTATTGTATACTTATTAATTTCAATTCAGGAATCCGCCCCTGAGCACGAGTTCTACTCTTTCAGGGGCGAGCTAAAGTTTTTCTGTTTATATTATATTTTATGTTACAATTATTAGCAAAATAAATAAATAAATAAATAAATAAATAAATAAATAAATAAATAAAAGCGTGGCAAATCGGAATATTTAATTTTATTATAGTGACAGATCTTCGAAACTTCACCAGTATACAGAGTGCATTGCATTTCAGAACAGATTAGCTGCAGGAATGAGTCTTAACGAAAAGCTACAGAGTGATTTATATAGAACTGACACATTTCTTTCATTAATTGTTTCAAAACGAATTGTGCTAGCGACACCTTATTATACCTAAAATGTAGAGGAATTTTGGTAGATTATTTACCTCTATAGCGAATGTTGAAAATGTCCTCCATCCTGCATAAGGCACAACTCAACACGTCGTTCCATGTTACTGGCCACTCGTTGGAGGACTCTGTTGTCAATAGCTTGAATCTCCTGTGTGATGTTGTGCTTCAGATCGTCCAATGTCTGCGGACGTGTGGCGTAAACCCTGTATTTTAAGTAACCCCATAGAAAGAAGTCCAGCGTTGTCAAATCCGGAGATCTCGGTGGCCACAGGTTCCTGGAAATTATTCGGTCGTCAAAGAAACTTGCAATCAGTTCCATGGATTCATTTGATGTATGGCATGTAGCGCCATCTTGCTGAAAATATCCTTGACTCAGCTCTACATCGTCCAGTTGCTCAACAAACTCATGAAAATCAGTCGGTACTCTGCAGTGTTCACAGTCTGGTTAAAAAAATTGGCCCCACTATTCTCTGTGCGGATATTGCGCACCAAACTCCGATTTTAACCGGGTGCATAGGTGCTTCATGGATGACATGTGGATTTTCGATGGCCCAATGGCGTGAGTTCTGTGAGTTCACATAACCGGATAAATGGAACCATGCTTCATCTGTGAACCATGTGATGGACAATATGGCAGGATTTTGCACAATGAACGTCTGAAACCAACGACAATAATTCAATCTTTTATCCTTATCTGGTTCCTGTAGCTGATGAACAACCGTAACCCTATATGGCTTTAGGCCTGCACTTTTCGCAGCTCTCTGATACATTGAGTAGGTGTACCCTGTCTCCTGCGACAAACGTCTTAATGATTTTTTGGGTGACTGCTCCAGTCGTGCTCTTACGTCAACAACAACCGTGGGAAGCCTAGATGAACGATGCTTGCCCTTTTACTCACCAGAGATCCAGTTGTTTCCAATTTGTTTACCAGTCCCAGTATTGGGTTTCTTTTGGGAGGATTGCGAACACCAAATTCTCTCTGATATGCCCTTTGAGTAGCTGTAATTGAATTCGTAATCCAGTATTGCTTCACAAGGAATAGTCGTTGATTTAATGTGTACTGCATTTTCACGTTGACACAAAATGTCGAAAACAGCTGCCAACAATAGGAATAAAACATAAACATCTGCGCATCTAGTGACAAGGAATCGAAACTCCAGAACATTCTGCTTAATTTGGTGCTAAAATTGGGTCATTGAATGAATTTCCAACGGAATAATTAAAGAAAGAAATGTGTCAGTTCTATATAAATCACTCTGTAGAATTCTACTGCTTAATCAGTGAGTTGAATAACGCACAACTTTAGCAATTGATGTTGTCTCAGTATTCTTATGTATAACAGAAACACCATCAATAATAGTAAATTGCTATTTTTTATTCCATTTTAAGAGTACATATTTTGTTATTTTAGTGTATATATCATGGTTTTTAAGTGCATTCATGCATATTTTACAGATTTCAATGCATATGAATCCGTTCCCTAATGATTACTGTCAAGTAAACAGATGCTGTATTGGTAACACTAGATGAAACCCTCTGCGTTTTACCTTTATTAGTGCGAATCCCTCCAAGTTTATCGCAGGATGATAAAAATGTCGATATACCCTCTGCAACATATTGCTTGTGAACATAATACCACTGTGAAATAGAGAATATACGGTGAAGCAATAGAAAGCCAGTGCTTTGGAACTACGTTACTAGCAATCAATACCAAAATATGATACATTAGAAGACAAAATGTACGTAGTCAATGCCACTATTTAAAGCTGTGACGCTGGCCTTCTATGCCCAAGGTTGCGGGTTCGATCCTGGGCCAGGTCGATGGCATTTAAGTGTGCTTAAATGCGACAGGCTCATGTCAGTAGATTTACTGGCATGTAAAAGAACTCCAGCGGGACAAAATTCCGGCACACCCGGCGACGCTGATATAACCTCTGCAGTTGCGAGCGTCGTTAAATAAAACGTAACATTTAAACATTTTAAAGCTATGAGCTACAAAGAATTATAAAAATTAATTAAAATAAATATTTGAAGTGTGGATTACATTAAATAAAAGCAATACTGCAAAAATTGAATGGCTAGCCAGAACAAGGTTGTAACCAGCAAATGTTTGATTTTTGGTAAATAAAGATTCATGGTTCAGGAAGCACTTATTTTATTATCATTAGGCCTACTTATTGGAAGGTAGACTTACACAGTAGGGTAAAGTTAAGTGTAATTAAGTACCCAAAAACTTTTGTCATCCAGTCTGCTCTCAAAAAAGTTGAAAATTAGAATTAATAAAACAGTTATATTACCGGTTGTTCTGTATGGTTGTGAAACTTGGACTCTCACTTTTATAGAGAAACAAAAGCTAAGGGTGTTCAAGAATAAGGTGCTTAGGAAAATATTTGGTGGCTAAGAGGGATGAAGTTACAAGAGAATGGAGAAATTTACACAAAAAAGAACTGCAGGCATTGTATTCTTCACCTGACATAATTAGGAACATTAAATCCAAAAGTTTGAGATGAGAAGGGCATGTAGCACGTATGGGCGAATCCAGAAATGCATATAGAGTGTTAGTTGGAAGACCTGAAGGAAAAAGACCTTTGGGGAGGCCGAAACGTAGATGGGAAGAAAATGTTAAAATGTATTTGAAGCAGGTAAGGTATGATGATAGGCACTGGATTAATCTTACATAGGACAGGGACTAGAGATGAACAACAGTCGAGAAAACGGGACTAACAGCGCCCGCAAAGCCGAAAACCCGCACGACAATGTTGTATTACGTCCCGTCCTTGACGTAAAGACTGCTTGTTAGTGTTCCGAGACTGGATATTGATCATCTCCCGAAGTCCCGATGTCAGCAGTTGTTTATACCTGACTGAACTTTGATCTGTTTTGGCAGCTGTTACATATGTATAAACAATCAAGTAGCCTATTTGAAACATCTCTACCTTTCAGTGTATAATAATCCGCTCTCCAGTCTTTTTTTAATTACTAGGCCCTTATTGAAAGGCTAAGAATTTTCTTTTCATATGTTTAAGATCAAGTGTGCAATCTCAAGTAAAAATATATTAATGTCATGTTTTATGTTTCTTAGAAATGCAAATTTATTTGAGAATTATTTTTTTATTTATTTAACCATAGGTAATATCATATAATAGAACCAGAACATTTTGATAACTAAGATATTGTTTTGTTTTGTCTTTTTGTCTCATTTATAATGTTATTTATTTCAATGATGTATGTTATTCAAAGTTACGAAATCTTTCCACGCCGACCAAATGCTATTTCGAGAATGACGATCGAGACTCGAAGCGCAGCGAGAATGACGAGCCGAGACTCGAAAGACAAATGCAACGAACACAGCGAGCGAGAGCGGCAGTTAGTTTTGTTCATCTCTGATAGGGACCGATGTTGGGCTTATGTGAAGGCAGCAATGAACCTCCGAGTACTCTGAAAGCAATTTATAATGCTAACATGTATAGGACTTCATTAAGAATCTTGTGTCATATTTAACAGACAAAAAATTATGGTTACAACCTTGTTCTGGCCAGCGATTCGATTGCAAGTCATATTATTCGTATATACTGTAGTATATGATTCGTTTCGAAATAACTAGAATAAAATGGATACAAAAATGATTACAATAGAAGCATGAAAGTTATTTTGGTTTTAATGTGATGATAAACGACACGACGTTTGTAGAATTGTTTCTACGAACAAAATAAATCAGATTATCACTTAGCAACGAATAAAACAAAATGCTATTTACTGCAAGACGACGAGCGAAATGCGTGTTGTGTTTTACAGAATTTGAAAGATCAGCATCATTTTCGTCTTGAGTAGGGTGTTCAAAGACACACGAATTACAAGCCGAAAATATTACGGTTTCGCTCGTTTAAAGAAAGTGGTTCTATTAACAAGCTACGCATTGATGGATGTAGATATAGTCCCAAAACCGAAACTGTTGCTGACGCTATAATACAGGGACATCATTTTATTTTTACTAACATTTTTAATATTAACCTGGCTATACCTTTATAGAACTGGAAAACCCGTTCGCTACCCCTTTCCACAACTGGAGTTCGATGATACTGGCGTAAAACACAAACACATCATTTTACTAGGTATAGGAGGGAAGAAAAGTACTTCATCCATTTACGTAAACTAGGAAATATCGCGATTTTGAGTTCGATAATTTTCATTAGGATTTTTATTTAATCAAAATGCAGTACTGTATTAAGAATGAGTGTTTTTACTCACGAACTGAGCTATCCAGGCGAACGCGTTCATTATGTAGTGTATATTGTACTGTCTACAGCACATTAGCGTACAATATAGAGAATAATGAAGTTCAATTGAAAAATAATCATAAAATGGATATTTAAACACATTTTTGAAGATGGCAGCCATTCATTTCGATAGCCTACAGGCTTCAGTTCTTTTGTGCATATTATCGCACTATAGACTATTGCATCTAATTCCAATTACCAGTTTCGTCCTTCGTACTAGTAACTCATGTTGAAATAATTCTGTACCTACTCTATAACAGAGTACCTTATGTAATGTAAATTCAATCTTCACTTCTGCCCGACCCGAAAATATAAAATTACTCGGACATGCTATCTACTCTCCGTCCAAGTGGTTATGCCGCAGGATCGTAGAAAGGAGGGAAATCACGTGACAGTTAATTACTTAACGAGGCCCTTTTATTTAAGTTATTTTAAACAGTTGTATAATATTACGTAAACGTCCAATTCCTAACAGAAATTAATGTTTTCAGAAAAGAGCTAAGACAGCCCAGCTTTTACAGAGGGCCGTGCAGAAGCAGGTGGGGGAAATCGGGATGCGACGTAGGCAAACGGACAGTACCTGTGCGAAAATATGATTCAATATTAAAAGTTCTTTCGTCACTGGAAAACGCGAACATATTTCTGGAACGTACTATACTCAGTAACTCAGTGCTGTTTACTATAAGCGGCCTTGATTCTGTCTGGAAAACAGTTGAAAGTTCATTAGTAGAAGGGGTGGGAGTGAAGTACATTCAAAAACTCAGGTACAATAAAAATTGAAGGAAAAATAAAATGATGTTCCTGTATATTCGTTGAGAATATGCAGAAATTGATCACATCTGCTTTCCTGCGACAGGAAAACCGAATGGACACGGTGTTCCAGCAATTTGGTACACCACCTCATTCACAAAAACAATTCGTGGTTTTCTGAATAACATTCGACATCAAGTGGTGCGGTAGTGGTTGGCCAATGTGCACGGTTGGAATGAGAACGCAACAAAAATGATCAATTACTTGTTACGAACTCATTTTCTGTTTGATAAACGATGACATATTTTACGTACTCAATGGACATTTTTTGTGGGTATGTTTTTTTTTTCAATGATAGTAACTGTCTCGTTGTTGAACAGATGGGAACTCATGTCACAGAAGTTCAGTGACCTCGAGGGTTCGAATGGAACATGTACATCATACATGGGCACAATTTTCGGTTACGTGAGGCACTCGATTTGAAATAGTTTGTTTACTAGGAGAGGAGACTGCAGAGTAGGATGGGAAATATAAACTGCTGTGACCTGCGTCACCTTATCGTAATCGCTAAGGCGGTCAGTGGCGAATTATTAGGAAAGCGCTTGGTTAACGTGAGAGACTCGAAAACTTTTATTCAATTTGGCAAATTAATTCGGCTGCTTTAATCATGAACCTCTTTACTATTTCTCCATCATTGAATTGATTTAAATCACAGGCGAGAAATTGCGTAACTAGCCAATAATATTCCATCACGTTGTCTGCGTTAATTTTCTTGAATATTCTGGCGTTTATCAAGATTACTTAATAGATTTGCACGTTCTCGACCTAAAATAATTTCAGAAAATCATATTTACTTTTCTACGCACATTTGATATTGTTTTTATAAATTTCTTTTGAAAATAATACGTACATACAACATTTAATTCCTCGTACCTTTTAATGCAGCGTGTTTAAGGTATAATGTCGTATTTATTATACTATGCAAATGTTAAGATCATAAATTTTCTTCAGAATAGTACGAAAAATAACATTTAATTTGTCTTACCTTGTAATTCAGCATGTTCTTTATGACATAACGAGTAACGTCGTTGTATATTAAATTTATTAATGCCTAATAGGATTTTCGAGCATAACATACATAGTATGTTCTCCCCTTCTAAACAGGAAAAAAACTCTTCCTCCCATTTCTCATGAAATAATCGTTTTCTAACGCGTACACACTGCTTTGATAATGCCATTATGCCACCACTGATATTGCTTATGAAACTGATATAGAACCTGCCCACGCCTAGGAGCTGCGTGAGGGAGGAACGGGGACTGTGAAGATGATGTCACTCAGAGCGATAAGCTCTGTGAAGGTCAGTGAGGCATTATTTCTCAAGTGAGGCACGATGCCCATCTATGATGTACATTCACATGAAATGCTAACTAAATACTCAAGAAAATTATTTGTCTATATTAAAATCGATATCAATTTGTATTCGACAAAAGTTTCCGCTGAAAATGACCGTTAGTTTTCTGAAAAGTATGTTGTGGTTCATAAAACTGCATTTAACATAGAAAATTCATAACGACGTGTAACATGACATTCATTCATCTATAGTTTTGTGCCCAAGGGCAGGTATTTCACTGAAAAGCCAACATTTCCCAATATTCCCTATTTTCTTCCTTCCTCTTTGTCTCTGCATTTACAGTTTTTCTTGGAAAAGATAAATACGCTAGCTTCCCCTTGCTTTCCGTATCCCACTCTCTCTTTCGCATCTTAGAAGTTCCCAGGACATCCCAACGTGGTGGAGAAGAGAGTGGATTTGACTAGCCAGATCCTCCGTAATTCGCCTGAAATTTACTGCAACGTTCAACTATCAGAGTTTTTGATCCGATCAGAGATTGGGATATCTCAATTAGCCTTTGCACCCAATATGTCATTGCTGCATACTTATTCCACAGCCTATGAAATCCCATCCATACATAGTGGGTAACTCATATAATGGAGACCATTTAACACAAGTTATTTCCAAAAAGTACACAAAAATCAGTGGCGCCAACTTTTGGAAAACATTGGGTGGGCTCAAACACAAGTTATAAGTTAAAATAAATAAATCTCATTAATAATAATAATAATAATAATAATAATAATAATAAAAATAAAAATAATAATAATAATAATAATTCCTTAATTAGACCACAAAACTCTTGCAATCATAAAAGAGACACTGGCAAGTACAAGTCTAAAGTTAAGTTTATGGAGGAAATTTCAGAACCTTTCGAAGTAAAAATAGGAGTAAGACAAAAAGATGGACTCTCTCCATTACTTTCCAACAATGTACTTGAAAAAGTAATACAAGAGTGGCGTAAAAAAAAAATCCTCAAAATTAATCAACTAATGACATTATGCAGAGGAAATTTAAAGATAGATTGCCTAGCATTTGCAAACGACTTAGCAATTTTACCTCATGACGTCATAAGAGCTGAAAAACAGATTGAACTATTAAAAGAAAAAAGAAAGAAAACGCAAAATATAGCCGAGGAAATCGGTCTTGAGATATCCTTAAAAAAACAGAATACGTTACCTGGAAGCACCAAAGTATATGGACACCAAATATGGTAAAATTAAAGGAGTCCCACAATGTAAATACCTCGGCGAAATGATTAGGAAAGTGGAGTTGAAACAAAAGCGAAAGAAATTAGATGCCAAAAAAATGGAGACAGCATTTCAGCTCACTGAAAATATTTACAATAAAAAGTGCATATCGAAACATAAAAAATTAAGACATTATAAACACGTCATTAAACCAAAAGTCTCTTTAAACGTTAATTTTGAATAGAAAAGCAGATGTCGAGAACATTTAGAAAAAAGAATGCAAAATGTTAAGGAAAATTTTAGGCCCAAAAGCCATAGGTGAACAATACAGACTGAAAAGTAAACAAGAAAAAGAAACACAGACATTCATAGTGACATTAGAAAAAAAAAAAGTTACAATTTTACGGACATATCAAAAGGATGAACCTTGACAGACTCTCAAAACAAATAGTTGAATTTTATGAAAATAAGAGTGAAGCACAAACAGATACTATAAAATGGATTGCCGAAATAAAGAGACTTAAAACAGCAGGAATCACACAAGAAGACATTTTAAACACAGAGATCTTTGGAAGCAAGGTTCATAAAATGGAAAATTGACAAAGAAATAAAGCTACAAAAAAAAAAAAAACTGGAACACCGTGGACTGAAGAGAGAAAAGAAGTCAACAGCCAAAGAATCAGAGAACTATGGCAAAGAAACGCCTGTAAGTACTTTGCGTAGTGCTAAATGGGCTCTAGAGTTCCCGGGTAGCTCAGTGGTAGAGCGTTGGTACGTTAAACCAAAGGTCCCGGGTTCGATACCCGGCTCCGGAACAATTTTTCACTCGAAATTATTCAAATCAACTTTACAGGGAGTTATACCTGAAATCTTGATTTGAATAATAATAATGACAAATTATTGGGTGGGCTCGGGCCCCACGGACGGTTATAAGTTGGCGTCACTGACAAAAATAACTAAATTTCACATAATGAAGTTTGTTTTACTAATAGATATTAGCCGGGTAGCTCAGTTGGTAGAGCAGCTGGGTACGGGCTGAAAGGTCCGGGGTTCGATCCTAGGTGGTGACAGGATTTTTTCTCGTTGCCAAACTTTCAGAACGGCCCCGAGATTCACTCAGCCTCCTATAAAATTGAGTACCGGGTCTTTCCCGGAGGTAAAAGGCGGTCAGAGCGTGGTGCCGACCACACCACCTCATTCTAGTGCCGAGGTCATGGAAAGCATGGGGCTCTACCTCCATGCCCCCCAAGTGCCTTCATGGCATTTAACGGGGATACCTTTACCTTTACCTTTAATAGATATTACTTTATACAGGGTAAAAAATTTAGGATACGATATCTTAGGCCATTTTGAGTGAAAAAGTTCGAATGATGGCGGAGCTAGATGAACTTTTTTAGTAAAACGTCTCGCCCCAATGTGAATCAGACGTTACCATATGCTGCTGACGTGAAACAAGGTCACCGATGAATGACGTAACATTGTAATCTGCATTGTGAGCGATGTAGATAAGAGAAGAGAAACAAACCGGGTGGTGGGGGATTACGAATGTCACAACAAATACGCTATCACTTATCAGTTCACAGCAGTTCAGTCAGCTTCCTACAGTACAGTAGTTATACAGGTACAGTTATCGGAAGTGTTAAGTTGTGTTTTTCAAGATGCCTTATAAATTTTCGACTGCAGAATACGCCGATATTGAGCATGTTTATGCTTTGTGCGATGGAAGTTCCTTGCGTGCCGTCGCTGAATATGAACGACGCTTTCCGAACAGGAGGGTACAATATCGAAGAGTATTTACTGTCTATGGGGTTGGATGAAAGACTTGGTATAGCAAAGGAACGGGGAAACGAGAGAGGCGCTAATCGACCTATTTTGGATGCGGCATAAAGAACAGCCACGTGCAAATCCCCCGAGCGATTAGCGCGATTCATGCCCGAGCGCAACAGTGGGTTGTAGCAGAAGGAGGTACCTTTGAAAATGTGCGAAAACATCTACCCCGACTTCTATGTAGAATATTAGGTATGTATGCATACGTGAAAATAAACTTTAAATTTGTCCGTTATCTGTCTCTAAATGCGAGATAGTACAATGGAATCTCGGAAGTTTTTTGTGAAATCAAAGAGCCATATTTCCTTAACCGTTCGAAAACGGACCTATATTCATACGAAACGTGCCAAAGAATTTTCTTACTGATTACTTTTCTTTATCGTCGTGGCCTTGATCGATTCTTACTACTCACGTATGCTGCAAGTTGCTTTTTATATCCCGCTCATTCTTTAAGAATAAGGTTTAACTTTAGCATAGCGTGTAGAAAATTCGGTAATAGATCTAGATAGTCGCCAAGTGGCGTGTAGTCAACGAATCTGGATATAACTTACAAGACCTATGAAATTGGTTCCATAATAGTACCATACAATTTCACTTTAGTGGCACGTGGGAGTATATAAAGACTGGAATCACAACGCGAGCGTGCACACAGACAAACTAGGACCCCAGTTCTCTAATAGCTCATGTGCCAATAAACTTTGGAGACAAAATGCAGATAAAGTGTAGTAATAAGTTATTAAGTTATTTCAGGGACTTACCCCATTTTCTCTCGTATTCTTAACGGCGTTTGATCTGAAACAGAAAGGAAAGCATATTTCACTTCAAATTTCCAAGCACCTCCATTACAAATAGCATAGAAAATATTATAACACTGAGATTTGTAATGTTACTAACAGATTGCAACCCTTCTGTTATTGATTGATTTATTTATCTATTTACTTATTTACTTATTTATTTACTTACTTAGATATTTATTTATTTACTTATTTATTTATTTACTTATTTATTTACTTGCTTAGTTATTTACTTATTTACTCACTTAGTTATTTATTTATTTATTTACCTATTTATTTACTTATTTACTTACTCAGTTATTCATTTATTTACTTATTTATTTATTTATTTACTCAGTTATTTATTTATTTACTTACGTAGTTATTTATTTATTTACTTATTTACTCACTTATTTACTTATTTACTTATTTATTTATTTACTTATTTACTTATTTACTTACTTATTTACTTGCTTAGTTATTTATTTATTTACTTATTTATTTGTTTATTTATTTATTTATTTAATTATTTATTTACTTATTTACTTACTTAGGTATTTATTTATTTATTTATTTACTTATTTACTTATTTATTTATTTACTTATTTATTTATTTATTTACTTATTTACTTACTTAGATATTTATTAATTTATTAATTAATTTATTTATTTATTTATTTACTTATTTACTCACTTAGTTATTTATTTATTTACTTATTTGCTTATTTACTTACTCAGTTATTCATTTATTTACTTATTTACTTATTTATTTATTCATTTATTTACTTACGTAGTTATTTATTTATTTACTTATTTACTTACTTAGTTTTTATTTATTTATTTATTTACTTGTTTATTTAGTTATTTATTTACTTATTTATTTATTTATTTACTTGTTTATTTAGTTATTTATTTACTTATTTATTTATTTATTTATTTACTTATTTACTTATTTATTTACTTATTTACTTATTTATTTATTTACTTATATATTTACTTATTTACTTATTTATTTATTTATTTATTTATTTATTTACTTATTTACTCATTTATTTATTTATTTGATCTGGCAGGATTAAGCCATAAGGCCTTCTCTTCCATCCTACCATCTTTAGTGTCTCTACAGAAATGGTTTTAGTCACACTTTCTCCTATAGAAGGAAAGATGGCTCAGAATATAGTGTTCCATATTTATAAGTCGCCCGCTCTAGTCATTACTAACAGAACATTCGACAAAATGGAAGCACTTTCAGCGAGCGGAAACGATTATGACTGAGTATGAAGAATCAAAATTCATTCAATAAATTCACTTCTACCTCTACACGAGTCTGAAAGCGCCAGTCCAGACAGAAATGGCATCTCTTGAGCAAGTCCTGGGACACTATTTCAAGTTCACCGGTGTAATCTTAGATATCGTAGTCTGAAAGTTGTCTTTTATTTCTTCTATTGTATGCGGATTATTTTAATACACTTTCCCTTTCAGTGTTCCCACAGATGAAATTATTACGGATTCAAATCAAGCCATACTGTCGGCCACAGTTCTCATACAACGTTTTATCCACTTTGATAAAAAATATATTTTTAATAAAATATTTTTATTAGTTTTGAACATGTCGTTTGTATAGAGGCGACTGAATTATTATTAGTTTCTTTCTGCGAGAGACAATTCGTTTATGTTTCTTTTTATTAGCTTTGAACTAGCATATAGGTAACTAAGTATGGACACTTCGCGTCGGTACCTTTGATGTAGCCGGACTGATTTCAATGACCTTCAAGCCAGCTAGAGCGTGAGATTCTGCTTTCTCCCTAGAGTTGGCGCTGACATCACACCAGCTAGCAGTCGAC
Organism: Periplaneta americana; assembly: GCF_040183065.1. Classification (NCBI taxonomy): domain Eukaryota; kingdom Metazoa; phylum Arthropoda; class Insecta; order Blattodea; family Blattidae; genus Periplaneta; species Periplaneta americana. The sequence goes on along the minus strand of NC_091127.1, from coordinate 166,388,020 downwards.
ACAGCGGAAATATAACACATATAATTAATACATCTAGGTACATTATGTACTCAAATAAAATAAATTCGATCCATAAAATAACAAATCCGTGATTAACTGTAATGTCTAGACTCTAGAGTTCCTTTATAATGAGAGTTGAGACGTTGACCCCCAACAACAATTAAAATATGCAATGATTTGATAGCATTGAAAATGGAAAAACAAAACTCTTATGAGAAGTAAAACCATATACCTATATTATATTATACAAATATTAAATGAATTCGATACTTAATTTTATAATGTATTGTATTATTTTATAATATAATATATTATATCTGAAATATAAAAAAATTATTATTACAACTAGTTTGTCACTGAGAAATAAGGAAAAGCTGTTAACTTGAATTTATTTGAAGCAAAGCGTTACTGGATTATGCAATAAGGTAGGCGATGTTTGGATCCTATGTCTCAACTCTATACTTAATTATGATCTTAGCGTATGCTCGATTACACTAACCTCTAGCGCTTGAAAGTGGAACTAAACGCTGGCGCACAGAGAAACAAAACACAGGAAAATTCGCTCAGTGTCCATTCTTTATAATCCCTATTCGCTGTCTGAACAAGATAGGTTTTTGTTTATAACAAAAGAACAGCAGTATTAGGAGAGAAAAGAAAGAAACATTGTTAAAATGTATTCAAACGAAGATTTAGATATTGAAAATGCTGCAAATTCTGCAATTATTGAATGTTTAATACCATCAAAATCCCGCGTAAAATAGTAAGTGGGATATAAAAAATTTGAAGACTGGTATTCCAAGAAAAATGTAGAAGGTAATGCGTTAGTAAGAGAACTGCAGAACTGCGAGAAGCCAAGTTAATTGTTGGCGCATTATTCGATGGTATGGAGTACATTATTTTTTAAGAAGGTCGACATAAATAAGTACATGCAGTTGTATGCGTTTTTGAAACAAAAAGGTGAAGGCTAACAGGCTAAGAAATCTAGATTTACTAGTGGCTTGTGCAGCAAATGCTGCAAACTAAGTTCATTACCATTCACATTAAAATTTTTCAAATTTATTGCCAATGAAGAATACCAGACATTTTTGAAGTTACTTATTTCCATAATAAAGAAACATACCCCTCGGGAATCGTTATCTGTATGCTAAATACTTTTCACTGAACCTATACTATTACTATTACATCTTCAAGGAAGATTAATCCAGTCTCTACCATCATATCCCACTTCTCTCAAATCGATTTTAATATTATCTTCCCATCTACGTCTGCCTCCCTCAACGTCTTTTCCCTTCAGGTCTTCCAACTAACACTCTATACCATTTCTAGATTAACTCATACGTGCTACATGCACTGCCATCTCAAATGTCTGGATTTAATGTTCCTAATTAGGCCTATGTTAGATGACGAATACGATGCGTGTAGTTATACATGGTGTAACTTTCTCCATTCTCCTATGACTTCATCCCTCTTAGCCCTAAATATTTTCCTAAGCATCTTATTTTCGAACACCCTTAATCTCTGTTCCTCTCTCAAAGTGAAAAGCCAAGTTTCACAACCATGAAGAACAACTGGTAGCATAACTGTTTTATAAATTCTAACTTTCAGGTTTTAAATATCTACACCACACCGCCATTAAATATATGGAAAAGGTCCATACCACTTGATTAATAACAATAATAATATTTGATTTTTAATAACAATATTGTTATCTTATGTAAGTTTTGTATAGACTTCTATATAGCCGTCACTCAGTAAATATTATAGAAATGAAGATCTAACTTCAGATATTCTCTACGCCTATTTATATAACCCCAAAAAGGTTTCACTTTCATATCATCAATACAACATTAATCTGTATAATTGGTGACAAATACATCATGTCATTCACTATAATAATATTTCATTTTTAATGGTAATAATGTCATCAAACATTCTTAAGTTTTGTAGTTTTTAATATCCAATACACAGACAGCTGTACTCAGGAAATTACACACCAAGAATCTTCTTTTTAGTAAATCCTGAAGTTTCTTAATAACCAGTATTACAGAAACGTTGAGAAACAGCTACACAAATGAAGACCGACATATTGGCATTATGTCAGACATCTCAACTCTAAATATGTTAGCAATCCTGCAGGTCATAGCCTTCGTGTGATATTGTTTATTGTAGTGTGTTTGTGTATTGTTTTGTTTTATTCTGAAAGGGCCATTACCTATTTCTCAAAACTGACGACGGGTGGATTTTGGAAAATAGGAAAATTATGTAGGAAAATTGACATTTCATTAAAAATTACTATTTTTCTGAAAAAACTTTGGGTTCCAAGCTTCAAAATGAGGGGTCATTTATTAAAATCCGTTCAGCCGTTTTCCCGTAATTTCCATTACCAGTTCAAATTATATATATTTAAACATGTATCATTCACTCTTAACTGTTAACGCACACTGAGTGATCATTTTAGAATGACCATTAGGCTGAATCTGGAAACGGGCATGATAACGACTAAAATGGTAAAGAGGGCGCTATTTTCGTGATGAAGAGGTATAGAAAAGTGTGTCTGTGCTAGTATCCAGCGGTTGTACGAATGTCATGAGTACATATGGGCTGAGGATTCATCTGAGTTTACCACAGAGCAAACTGTAGGGGCATTACACTTCAGTCCGTCCACTTCTGAAACAGAATACCTGTGATGCTTTCCACCATTGGGAGTCCCAAACTCTTCATATCTCAACGCTCTTGAATCTCTGTGGAATGTTGTGGAACGCCAGAACAAACAGCTGGATAAACCACTCTCCTCCACATAAGCAGTATGGACTGCCACACAAACAGCATGGTTTAAAGTCTATTACACCTTGTAGAAACAAAGTTACGGACAGTGCTTGTCGTTACTTGCATAAGGGAGAAAGAATACACAAATAGATTAAGAGAAGTGTCATTTGTCCTTGTGGTGTGTAGCTTGAAGGAGATCAGTTTTTTAAATACCTTAGCCCAGTGGTTCCCAACCTTTTTTGACTGACAACACACTTTACTGAACGCCCAAGATATCGCAACACATTTATTTGTTTTTATTATTAACTAGCTGGAAGCACCCGGCGTTTCCCGCGTTTTCCTTTCTGCTTCTATTTTTAATTAAACTGGTTATTAAATTTTCGGAAATCTCGGAAACCTAACTATACACAAGCAAAACGAATTGTCTTTACTAAGCTTTCCTCGCCCATAAAGATGAATCTTTACTTAACGTCACTTACATGAATTATTGAAATCCTTAGCCAAATGCCTGCCAGGGTTAACTCAATTGAAAACAGTTGTAAATCAGGCACCGAAAAGAAAACATTTCATCATGTGCCTGACGTTAAACTGCTGTTTTAAATTTATATATATATATATTTATATATTTATTTATGTATTTATTTATTTATTTATTTATTCTGGTGTAGTTAAGGCCATTAAGCCTTCGCTTCCACACCTCCAGAAATACAAATAAGGTAATAGAAAAGTCAAACTATAAACAAAGTAAAACCCAACGAAAATATAATTCCTTGTCTTCTTTCTGATCAGTTTCAGCATCGAATCAATATATACATATATAATTTAATTTATATTGGAAGATTGTTTACCTCTTGACTGCTGTACACCCACTTATATCATACCCAGTTTTTTTGAATATAACTTGAAACTATATCTCATAAATTCAGAACATATTATATTAATTCTAATTTTATACACAGAATACAGATACAATATAAACTCGCAATAAGTAATTTTTCTAACATAAAGATTAATATTCTGAGAAACGTATAGGCCTACCGGTATTTTAGAAATTAAGAGATTTTTATTTCCACAACGCTTAATATACTAAATTTTCAACGTGATTATACAGATATAATTTCGCAGCAACACATTTTCGGACGTGAACAACAATATTTTGAGAATTAATACAATGTTATTTTCAGTGGGCTTATATACATTCACATACTACATTAACAACATGATAAAAGTATCATTGAATTGCTTATTGATATGTGTAATATCTTTTTTTTCACTTCTTTGTGTAAAATATAGTTGAGGATGTGAAAAACACGCAGTTTTTAAGTTAATGTCTGCAACTTTAAGCGACTGTCCTTGAGCTTCATTTTAATATGGCCATTACAAATGCTAGTGTCATTGAAATTGCAGTTGCTTAAAATTCAATGAGTATCCTAGCAATACGTGGAATAAAAAAACATCTTTTATTTTTGTAGTTAATATTGCCAATTCTTTTAGGTTCCGTATGAGTTTTTCACACCAATTCTTATTCGTGCATAATTTTGGTGGGTTAATATTTCGCAATAGTACTATTGGTTATTCAATATTAAGTAAATTATGTGGTAGTTTGAAGGAATTCTAGAATTCAATTGGATAAAACAGTTTGCTCACTATCTACAAAACTGCATCGAGGAATTCATAATACGGTCCTGGACTGCGTAAAGATACTTATTGCATGAATTATCTAGTTTTAGCCTTCATGATGTGTAACAACAACAATGTAATTTAATTTCGTGTTAAAATTTCCAAGGCCTCGTGAAAGTCGATGTTGAATACAACAGACAATAATAAAGAACAATTGACTGTAGAAGATTTTGCATTTTAATATTATACATGAATATTTTATCTATTTATTTTTATTTTTTTAATTTTTAATTAATTTAACTTCCATTTGCACAATTTTAATGTAGTCTATGTTCTTCTCCTGGTTATGAAGGTTAAATGTGCAAACTTTGGCACATATCGGTCAAAGCGTGTAGATTTGTATAGAGAACATACATACATACATACATACATACATACATACATACATACATACATACATACATACATACATACATACATACATACATACATACCCACACTCAATTTTATATATTAATAATATTATAATAACAACCAGTACTTTTATTCTGGAGAAAAAGCTGGTGTAACTCTATGTAGAATATTTTGTAGCGGACGGAGAGAGAATACAGTATAATTACTGTTCACTGCACGGGAATTTTGTCGTTTATAACCTCTTTTTTTCCAACTAAAGTCTGAGTGGAATTTAAAGAAAAATTAGTATATTAAAAACATAGTTATTCACACATATTTTGGTTCCATGATGAAAAATGGAGAAAAAAAATTGCAGAAACTTTGTGACGGATTTACGTGTTCTGCTATTAACTTCTTCAGGCATTATTTTTCATTTTCAGGAAGTCGATTTTCAAAAATCTCAACTAAAGAAAAGGGTAATAATTTGCCTCCTATAATCGAAGACTCCCAAAAACTTCAGTTTTTTGCAAAATCCTTGAATTTTATTCGTAGCTGAAATAACAGTTTCTGTTTTGTGTTGCATGCTTGTATTGAAAGAGTTCAGTCTCTTGAAAATTTCGCTAAGATATGCTAGTTTCGCACATTAAAAATTATCTTCCAAAAGTTTAGCATTCTTTGTTCGATAATCGATAATGTGTTAAATTGGAAAAATCATATTAAAGAAATTACCCCCAAACTAAATTCAGCTTGTTTTGCTATTAGATCTATGCAAAAGAAAGTAAATATCAATACCTTGAAAACAATATACTTTGCATACTTCCACTCGGTAATGAGTTTTGGAATAATATTCTGGGGAAATTCAACAGATAGTAACAATATATTCCTATTACAAAAAAGTCATTAGAAAAATAGTAGGCGCCAAATCTAGGAAATCGTGTAGGACTATTTAAAAAAAAAACTACAAATAATGCCCATGGCTTGTCAGTATATCTTTTCATTAATAATCTTCCTCGTATGTAATCGTGAAAACTTTGTCAGTAATTCAACAGTTCATAGCATAAATACACGTCAAAAATGACTTTCATATTCCATCGGCAAGTCTATCGCGCTATCAAAAAGGAGTGCGTTATATGGCAGTAAAAATTTTTAATAGCGTCCCTATCGATATAAGAAATGAAACTCAAAACATAAGATTATTTAGGGCCAAATTAAAGAAGTACCTAATTTCTCACGCCTTCTATTCTGTAGGTGAATTCATGACATTCAATAACACTTCATGAAATTGATACTTAAACTTTGTGTCGTACTAGGAGACTATATTGTAAACTTCTTCTATATATATTTCAACTAGACTGTGACTATAAATTAAGACTTGTTCCATATTCTAGCCGTGCAGCAATGTACGAATACCATGGACTGTTAATGAATACAATACAATACAACCGCAATCGCGATTAGGTCGATAATCGCGATTAGTGACTGTAGTCTGTCACTAGAATTTGTAGAAAGATTCTGCCATTATTCCTCCACTATGAATTCTACATGATTACTCTCAAAGAGCACTAGAGTGGCAAAGGAACAGCGGGCGGGAGGTAAATACAAGTTCACTCAGCCTTTTGAACTAGAGTAAGGCACCACAAACGTTATTTAGACAGGCAAGCAAACACTGGACGGCCATGTTACAGTTCGCCTTTTGAGTGTTTATCTTCAGAGACAGGTCAGATCATCTGTTAACTCCACAACAACCGTACATACACTTACGACTGAGCTAAAGATTATCTTTCTGCGAATAGGCCTATATGAAAATTATATTTTTATGTTGCTACTAGCCGTACCCTTGCGCTCCGCTGCACCCGTTAGAAATAAATATAAAGTAATTATATAATTAAAATAGGACATTTGATCCAGGGAACATTCGTGTTTGATAGAAGGATAAATCATTTAATATGTTACTTAATTTAAATTATATTTAAAATATTAAAATGTGATCATTTTGATCCAGAGACCACTCACTTGGTGCAATGACAATTCCTTTAACATGTTATTAATTGTTATTACCAATTATTTTTGGAAAAGCGAAAATTAAGAGAAAAATTTTGGCTACAGATTTATTATTATGTTTATATTATATTATATTATATTATATTATATTATATTATATTATATTATATTATATTATGTAAAAAGTGTGTTGATGACGCATGTACTCGAATTAGAAAGTTTTTAATTTGTTGTGGGAGTTCTTGAATCTCAGGAGGAACAGCTTTTATAACAGCGCAACATAATCTGCCTGGCTCATTACCCAATTTTTTTGCATTGCATTTATTTCATATATATTTTATGTATTTTAACACGATTCAATTGAGCATAGTTAAAATATGAATTATAAAATAATGGATTGCTAAGCTAACGTACTATTACTGCATACTAAATCAATACACTCTCGTTGTTCGTTAATTCTCTGAGATAAAAATGAATACGTTCAGAAACATTATTTTAAGAAATACAGGAAATGAATATACAGAATAACCTATCAAGTTTTCTGTGCATAAGAAGCTATTTTAATCTTACCTGTCCTCAATTCACTCACAAGTTAATGTAATAACATTATAGCATTATGTCCATCTAGAGAAACTACACTTTCCAATGGTGAAATCATAATTAATTATACAAATCGGTTAATTTAGCTTCTGATATTACTTCATACAAACACAGAAACATTGTCTGTAGGCTATGTTTAATAGCTTTCGATTGTTGCTGTTCAAGGCCCCTTATAGACGAAGTCATTTGTTTTTTAATTCATTACACGTCCTTAGATGGCAGTTATTTTAATTTTAAAACACATTTATCTCATTAAATATCAGTCCTATCAAAATTTTTCAGAGAATAAAACTTATCGAAAATCATTTTTAAAGAAACGTTATTATGTAACATTTTTCACAAAAATCAATAATAAACGAGATATTTCGATTTATTTAATTCAGGCCCCCTTATAACCCCCCTTTTAAATAATGCGTTTTGAATGCCATATAGCCTAAAATCTAAGTTACAACGAACTTAATTTATATTCCAATTTTCATCGAAATCCGTTTAGCCATTATCGCGTGAAAAGGTAACAAACATACAGACAGACAGACATACAAACAAAAATAAAAAAAAAGCGATTTTCGGTTTCAGGATGGTTATTATACATGTTAACACCAATTATTTTTAGAAAATCGAAAATTACCAGAAAAAGTTTGGCTACAGATTTGTTATTAGTATAGATAAGTATTTTTAGCAAATTTAATATCAAGTTTGATTATATGAAATTGGGGTTTGTTTAAATAAACTTGGACTTCAAAACATCTCTTGTGATTCACTTCAAGTGAAAAAAACTGAGACAAGAGCTCTGGGAGCGAGCATTTCAATCTTGGTGCTCTTTAAGGTATGTATTAACGTTTGAATTGACGTTTTTATGACTAAAATTTTCTTTGTAATAATGTTAGCTGCAAAATCCTAGTACAGAGCATTGTATGCATAAACAGCAATAACTCAGTGAAAGAAATTTCAAAATTGAGTAATTTTTAGAAAATATATGGCATTTTGAAGAAATAGAATAATTTTTAAGTAATTATTATTATTTTTTTTTTTGAGGAATCAAAAAGTGAAATTGAAGTTTCTGATATATGGTTATGTTAGTCTACTTTCATATGTTGTCTGATAGATATCTTAAAAAGGTTGGTTAAAAAAATGTAGATTTTGCTCCAAAACGTTAATACATACCTTAAATCAGAAAGGGAAAGGCGTCATCCTCTATAAGGAGTTCACTCCCGCAAATAAATGGATCCGACAACCTGATCGCCTTACTAGCAGTGAATGGAGACTAGCTCTTAAAATGACAGCTAATGTTTGTCTGCTGCTTGCTATACCAGGAAGGTCTCGAGACGGAAACCACTGTCGTCGTTGAGTCAGTGAGATTGAAACTCTTGGCCATGTTTTGGGTGCCTGTCCTTTCAGCGAGACACTGCGGAACTGAGACATCACAGAATCAGGTCCATGATTGCCGAAGCCTTGAGGAAGAAAGGTCTCATCGTGCACGAAGAAGTCCATGGCATCTCTCAAGAGGGATCCTGTCAGCGAATTGACATGCTTGCCATTCCACCAGGCTCTACATCCGCCTACATTATCGACCCGATAGTCAGGTTCGAGGCACAGGAACAACAGCCCGCTGATGTCCACGCAGAAAAATGCAGGATTTATGAGCCCACAGTTCCATTCTATTAGGAGAAATATCACCTCACCTCCATTGAAGTAGTTGGGCGCTAGGGGCACAATACCTCGCCTCTTTGCCAGTTTCTGCAAGAAGTTCCAGCTGAACAACGACTTCATTCGTGATGTTTGCCTTGCCTCTATCAGAGGATCACTTACCATTTTAAAATACCATCTGTACTTTGTTTCCTAAAAAGGGATACTTTTCCTCGAATGTCTAATCTGTTTGTTTACAATGTTTAGGCCTGTTATATGCATGCTATTATCTTTCCTGCACTTAATTTTCCCTTTTGTTCGTTCCCTTCCTTTCTCTTTTGTGATCTGTTTTTGTTTTCACTCAATATGTTTATTATGCTTTGTCCAATGAGGCAGTCCCGTCATTGGGAAAGCTGAAAGAGTGTCTTTCAATGTGTATTCAGTACAATAATTAATCCTCAACTTGGCAAAGCTTCATTTTTCACATTAGTTTATTAAACCTTGTCGCACCGTAAAGAAAACAACTATCGCAATGTCCATATTTTTATGAGTTGTACAATATTATAGTATTGTGAAATCTTAATTTTCCTACCAATTTTTTTCTATTGTTCTATTAAAATTATAGCATACTAGTGGCTTGTGCAGCAAATACTGCTGCAAACTAAGTTCGTTAGACGTTCAAATAAAAATTTTTCAGATTTAATTTCAATGAAGAATACTTGTCTTTTTGATAGTTATTTGCTTCCATAATAATGAAACATACTCCCTCTGAATGGATTTTTTTAGGCCAAATACTTTTTCTTGAACCTATCCAACGTCAGTTTTTGAGTTTCAACGCGAAAACGCAAGTATCAATGTCAGGACGATAGCAGTAGCTATTTCAGGTCATTGTGGATTGTAGGCAAAAGTTAAAAAAATGTCAGGTTTGCTAAGCTTTCGAACAATAGCATTTTCGTATAGCTGCTGCATGTAGAACTTGAAATGTAGAGCGTAAAATCATTTTATCCTACTAAGAGATCTTGCTGAAATGATCTGTAGACTACAAAATTTTCTAGGCCTCTTATTTTATCAGTAAGTAATACTTTTTGATCTTTCCTTAGGAACTGTAATTTTTGCACTCTCTCGAGCCAATACTGAAGACAATGACACATATCAATATCTACACTACACCGCCATTAAGTATATGAAAAAGACCCAACAGCACTGGGTTTATAAGTATAAAAATATTTGATTTTTAATAACAATATTATTATCTTAAGTTTTGTAGTTATATATAGCAGTCACACAGTAAATTATAGAAATGAAGATCTAAATTAAGATATTCTCTACATTTACTTACATAACCTCAAAACGTTTCACTTTCATGTCATCAATATAGCATCAATATTATGTACAATTAATGAAAAATAGACGCATCATGATATTAACTATAATAATATTTAATTTCTAATGGTAATAATGTCATCAAACCACTTCAAGTTTCGTAGATTTGAATATCCAATACACAGCTGTACTCAGAAAATTATACACTGCAGAATCTAAATATGTCGGCAATCCTGCAGGTCATGGCCTTCGTGTAATAGCTTATTGTTTATTGTAGTGTGTGTTTTGTTCTGAAATTCAATCAAGTCGGCCGTGATTCAATAAAATTATTCTCAAAACTGACAACAGATGGATTTTGGAAAATAGGAAAATTATGTAGGAAAATTGACATTTCACTGAAAACTACTACTTTTCCGAAAAACTTTGGATGCCAGACATGAAAATGAGGGGTCAATCATTAAAATCTGTTCAGCCGTTTTCCCGTAATTTCCATTACCAGTTCAAATTTATATATATATATATATATATATATATATATATATATATATATATATATATATATAGAATAGTGGCTTTTGCAGCAAATGCTGCAAGCTACGTTCATTAGACGTTCAAATAAACATTTTTCAGATTTATTTTCAATGAAAAATACCAGACATTCGGAAAGTTATTTGCTTCCATAACAATGAAAGATACTCTCTCTCGAGCCAATACTGAAGAGAACCACGCATATAAATATGTACACCACACCGCCTTTAAATATATGAAAAAGACCCAACCCCACTTGATTAATAATTATAAAAATATTTGATTTTTAATAATATTATTATCTTACGTAAGTTTTATAGCTTTCAGGAACATATACTATATTTTACTATATAGCCGCCACTCAGTAAAATATAGAAATCAAAATATAATTTAAGTTGTTCTCTACATCTACTTACATAACCCCAAAACGTTTCACTTTTAATATCATCAATATAGCATTAATATGTTTAATTAATGAAAAATAGTCACATCATGGCATTAACTACAATAATATTTCATTTCTAATGATAATAATGTCATCAAACCAGCTCAAGTTTTGTAGTTTTTAATATCCAAAACACAGCTGTACCCAGAAAATTACACACCACAGAATCAGACCTGTAAATTATTTTTAGTAAGTTAAGTTTTTAATAACCAATTTAATTTGAGCTCTAAATATGTCAGCATTCTTGCATTCTTCGTGTAATATTGTTTACTGTAGTATGTGTTTTGTTTTATTCTGAAATGCAACTCGGCCGACTTGATGCTCGCTTCGTTTCACCTTTACAAAAAAGCGAAGGGTATATCACGTCGGCCGTGAATGCTATTAGCTAGTTCTCAAAACTGACGACAGATGAATTTTGGAAAATAGGAAAATTATGTTTAAAAATTGACATTTCACTGAAAACTACTACTTTTCCGAAAAACTTTGAGTTCCAAGCTTCAAAATGAAGGGCCATTTATTAAAATCCGTCCAGCCGTTTTCCCGTAATTTCCATTAACAGTTCAAATTATATATATAGACTAGTGGCTTGTGCAGCAAACGCTGCAAACTAAGTTCGTTAGACGTTCAAATAAAAATTTTTCTGATTTATTTTCAATGAAAAATACCAGACATTTTGAAAGTTATAATAATGAAACATATTCCATCTTAACGTTATTTTTATGCCAAATACTTTTTTTGAACCTATCCACCTTCAGTTTTTGAGTTTCAACGCGAAAACGCAAGTAAGAATGTCAGGACGATCAGTGGGTTTTTCATGTGGGAGTAAAGCAATAGCTATTTCAGGTCATTGTGGATTGTAGGTGAAAGTTAAAGAAAGTCAGGTTTGCTATGCTTTAGAACAATAGACATAGCATCTTGGTGTAGCTGCTGCATGTAGAGCTTGAAATGTAGAGGGTAAAATCACTTTATCCTGCAAAGAGATCTTGCTGAAATGATCGGGAGAGTACAAAATTTTGTAGGCCTCTCATTTTATCAGTAAGTAGAAACTGTAATTTTTGCAATACTGAATCTACACCGCACCACCATTAAATATATGAAAAAAATCCAACCCACGTGATTAATGACTATAAAATATTTGGTTTTTAATAATGATATTATTATCTTACGCAAGTTTTGTAGTTTATATATTAACATCATGGAATTAACTATGATAATAATTAATTTCTATGTTAATAATGTCATCAAACCACCTCACGTTTTGTAGATTTTAATATCCAATACACAGTTGTACTCTGAAAATTACACACCGTAGAATCAGACCTGTAAATTATTTTTAGTAAGTTTTGAAGCTTTTAATAACCAATATTGAAATTGAACTCTAAATATTTCAGCAATCCTGCAGGCCATGGCCTTCGTGTAGTAGCCTATTGTTTATTGTAATGTGTGATTTGTTTTATTTTGAATGAAATTAGTTCTCAAAACTGACTAAAGATGGATTTTGGAAAATAGGAAAATTATGTAGGAAAACTGACATTTCACTGAAAAGTACTATTTTTCTGAAAAACTTTGGGTTCCAAGCTTCAAAATGAGGCGTCATTTATTGAAATCCGTTCAGCCGTTGTCTCGTAATTTCCATTACCAGTTCAAATTATATATATATATATATATATATATATATATATATATATATATATGTATGTATGTATGTATGTATAGCCTATTAACCTGTTGTATCCTGTAGGATACATTGTCAATTTAAGGGTTAAAGTTTATCTTCCATTGCCCTCATTACTTCAGCCCATTATGCTAATCTACCAGGTTTCATAATATTTTGAGTTACTGTCCACACCACAGCACAGTGGGCCAGAATCGACTCAAAATGGGACAAAATTATTTTATGTCTCTATTGTTTTCTTGGATGCATAAAATCAATAGATATTCAATATTTTTTCACTTTTTCTTTAAGTTAAAAGCACTTTCACAACATAATAGTTTTTTATTCAATATCTGATTCCTCATCATTACATTTTCATTACTGACATTTTCTTCATGAATGGCACTTCTTTCTTCTTCCTCACTAGAGTCTTTCAGTAGCTGTAATGCTTCCTTCCACAAAGGAGTTTTGTGTTTTGATGTGACTTTCTGATATTTGAAATGAGAGGATCGGAAGATATGAGAAGGTTGTTGACTAAATTTGTCATTGTGTTTTTATGAGAACCCTTCCTTGTGTGGGGCTCTCGATATATTATTTTAATATCTTTATTATGAGCCTCCTGAGCCTCCTCAGATAACTGTCCAATTGTAAGCAGAGATGAGTTAATAATAATCTGAGACCCATGGATGATAATTTTGTGTACGGTAGCTGGGAGGTTAAACCAGGGATACTTCTGAATGAACAATTTTGCATTTTCTAGCGCATATTGATTGAAAGACTCAACTTTAATGTCTCTTCCACTAGAAATTACTCGAAGAACAACTGCAAAACGTATAATTAAGTCTTTGTCTATCCCGGTTATGGATGATGTTAATTCGGGATTTGAGAAGAATCTTCTAGCATTATTCCCGTCGTTTGAGGCTCCACTCCCCCTGGTTTAGGTTTTTCCAGAAGAAGTCCCATCTCATTTCGAAACTGACTCTGAATTTCTTCCTTTCTACTTTTCATAAATTCGTCTGGCTGTATGATCTAATAGACTCTGTAACTTCACTTCAGCATTTATTTCTGTCACAGTAATATCACTTGGATAGCAATGCAGCTTTCCTTCACGAACTTCATTGTACGTTGGATATAAATCTACATTTCTAGGTTTTTCTTGCAGTCTCAATAAAGTGTATTAGATAATTTTGCATCCATTATCAGGGCTAAAACATAATCACCACTATATTTTGCAACATTTTTGCAGGAACCAGTATGCTCGTTATATGCAGTTAGAATTTTTGCTGTATGGGTTGGTTTACTTAGAGCATTTTCCATTAATTTAGCTGCTTCTTTTTACCAGAAGCCTTCAGACTTATCTGAGTAGCAAGAGCAAGCGCAACAGGATCGGCAGCTTCTCTGAGATGTTCAGTTTTCCTCCTCTTGGTCTTCTTAGATGATTCAGAGAATAATTTTCTTGGATGACCAGAATGACTATGAACACTGTGAACTATGAACTATGAACATCCAGCTACTTGTTCAACATGAAATTTATTACATGGGGTAGCTTAAATTCTTGATCTAACGAACTGCCATATTTTTCTTCCTATTTATTTTTCATTCTGTAGCAATTCTGCTATCTTTCATTAAAATTACTGCAGAATAAACTATTTGTTTTCTTTAGTTCTGAAGAAAAATCTTGTTGACAATTTTCACGTAGTCCTAATTATGAAATAACAAACTCGTGAACAGCTGTCTTATCATTATTATTTTGTAGCAGGGCTTCCATGATTTCACAGTGTAAAAACAGCGGTCATCTGGAATAGTAATGAATAATACGTAAGTATCTGAATTTTAGCACATTAAACAGAAACGTGCAAGTAGCTGCAGCTGAATACGACTTTTCTGCAATCTATAGGGTCTGTTTAAACTATCGTCACAAAAGTTTTCGTGACATCGAGTGACACGCACTTTATAACTCTGTTTAAATATTGAAAACTAAAATATATTAGCTTAAATTGCATCCCTCCAAGTTATCGCAAATATTTACACTCTATTTAAACCAATTCAAAATTACATATATTCCTAATAAAACCTACCCTTTGTTCTAACATTCTCAGCCATTGTTATTTCTTTATTCACGAATATGACCACGTAACACACACCACTGTTTCAAGCGCACGGCCTAGGACTGACTGGTGCGCTACCGCCTGGTTACAATAGCTCTCTTTCAAGGCTGTAGCCACAGTTGTTAAAACATGTTATCGATGATGCATCATGAGTTTAGTACTCACCAACATCCCTACTATGAGTATACACTGTCAAAAGTATTGTAAAAAAAGTTTGAATCGCTCCATACAGAAAGGGCTTTAGTCCATTTGACCTAGTTTTGAGAAAACTAAAGAAAACATTCTGTAAATGCCTACTCTATTCCTTTCTGCATAGAACTCTGAGCCTGACGCTTCAGTTTCTATCTTTCCAAACATTGGACTGAATACCTTTCTGCACAAGTCGATGGAGTCACCCATAAAGATATGATTTCCATCTATATCTCGTTTTTTTTTTTAAATTTGTGACTGAAGCCCTTTCTGTATGGACCGATTCGTTTATTTTTTCAATTTTGTCCCATTTTCGACTTAGTCTGGCCCACTGTGCACAGGCACGTATCATATCAGGATTAAACATTTAGCTAATGCAAGTAATGTAAGTTTTAAAATATTTTCATTTTCATATACCTAATATACTTTTCAAATTCCAAAAATTAAAATAATCAAGTGCAGTGAACAGTCATAAATTTAATTATTTGTACTCCTACTTCCATTTTATATAAGATAGCTTGTCTGTGAAATGCTCCTACAGACGTGGAAAGGTAGTTTTTGCACAAAAGTACGTTTGGTACATACAGAGTGATTCACGAGGATTTACCGTCACTTACGGAGCTTATTTCCGAAAACATTCTGAGCAAAAAATGTCATACAAACATTTGTCCTAATCTCAATTTTTTCAGAGTTACATTAATTTGAAGTTGTTAATAATGCACATTTTTCTTTAGTTTTAAGGGTAAAAGAATATTACAAATAGAGAATGAACTATTCAGAAGTATCATTTATTTAATTGACTAGTCTTCTGAAGCTAAGAAAATGTGTCGTTAATTACCTTTTTTTTTTTACAAATTTTGTTTTTTTTTTTTAAATTTTTAACTAAAATTACATTATTCTAGAGTTTACAAGTGTGGCGTGATTTGTAACAATTGTTGTGATAAATGTATAAGAAAAATGAAATTAAAAAAAAATCGAAATCGAAAAAAAAAATTCTATACGAAGTATTTATACAATTCACAACACATTTTTAGCTTCAGAATACTAGCTTATTAAAGAAATTATACTTTTGAATAGTTAATTCTTTATCTGTAATATTCTTTTACTCTCAAAACTAAATAATAATGGTATTTTACAAACAATTTCAAATTAATGTAACTCTGAAAATTTGGAGATTAGGACACAATTTTATATGACATGTTTTGCTCACAATGTCTTCGAAAATAAGCTCCATACGTAGCGGTAAATCCTCGTGAATCACCCTGTATATTAACAAGGTATTAGAAGAATGGAAAAGGAAAAATTCGGAAGACATATCGAAATCACAATAATCGAAGTGGGGCATTACTAGTGTTTCCACTAGTATTTTCTTGAGTGATAGCGGAAGGAATTTTCGAATGCTGTTTAAGGAATGTAGTATGGAAAGCACTTTTTTGGTAATAATATGGGTTACTTGGTTATTCTAGTTTAAATGCGTACCAAAGTAAACTCCAAGGTTTTTAACACAGGAAGCAAAAGGGATTATTGTGTCGTTTAACTTGACTGGAAGAGCAGGAATAATGTTGCATAATAGACGTTGATGTTCCACTAGGATTGCTTGTGATTTTCTTGCATTGAGAGTCAAACCAAACTTTCTGGCCCATGCAGATATAAATTCAAGGTCATCGTTATGATAGTGTATTGCGACATTGAATGAGTCACGGGTTGTATGGATATAGATTTGTAAATCGTCTGCGTAAAGGTGGTGCTTACAGTGCTGTAGAGTCGAAGGGATGTCATTTACGTAAATAGTGAATAGTAGTGGTGATAGAACAGATCCCTGCGGGATTCCAGAATCAACGATACGTCAAGAGGAAGTTCGACTTCCAATGGAAACACACTGCTGACGTTCGCTGAGATAAGAGGAGAACCAAGAAACTGTGTATGGGAGTTGTCAACGAATAATTTGCACAAGGTACTTTGTGGAGACCCCTACTGCTTGTGATACACGTAGCAATTCTTAATACAATCTGTCCAAATTCAGTACTAATACTTTTACTTCCCGTAGAAAACGAAAGATTAAAAGTTGACAGCTTGGGTTACAGCCAACAGCGTTAAGAATACGTCAGACTCGGTTGTTGTGTAGCAAAACCAATGAATAATTCAAACCATATTTAGTATTCCTTCCTTGCGAAGAGAAGAGCACATATTTCCATCTGGTTTGCAACAAACTAGTAGCGAGTGCAACACGAACGGATGCCGTCGCGCGGTTCTTCTTTCGCGTGACATCCCAGCATGCACTAGCGTGCTCCGGAGTACTGCAGTGTTCCTGTGCTGCTGCAAGAATCTCCGATACTGCATCAGAATGCGAGAGACATTTCCGCAAATAATTACACCGTTATGTAACGCACCGAATCGTACAAAAAACACAGATCTAATACGTTCAATTCAGAACTTACGGAATAATTTCCATATTGTAATTTCCTTTCTTACCCGCCATAATGAAAATCTCGGTTCATCTGTCATGTTGGGTTCAGTTACCGAAATATATATTATAGGTAGTTGAAGTTTGTTGTTTGTTTTTCTTTTTTTTTTTTTTTTTTAAGTTTGGGATTGGGTCAAATTTTCTCCGAGTTTATTTTTAGATTAGTTTTTTCGCCCTTTAATAAGGTGACCAGATTTTCAACTCCTAAAATCAGGACACCTAGCAAAGTGGGATAGTATATTAATTGCGAACTTTTTACATACATTTACATCTATACTAATAATAAATCTGTAGCCGAAATTTTTCTGGTAATTTTCGATTTTCCAAAAATAATTGGTCCTAACATATATAGTTAACCTCCCTGAAACCGAAAATCGTATTTTTGAAATTTTTGTTTTTATGTCTGTATGTTTGTTACCTTTTCACGCGATAATGGCTTAACTGATTTACATGAAAATTGGAATATAAATTAAGTCCGTTATAACTTAGATTTTAGGCTATACGGAATTCAAAATACTTTATTTAAAAGGGGGGTTATAAGGGGGCCTGAATTAAATAAATCGAAATATCTCGCTTATTATTGATTTTTGTGAAAAATGTTACATAACAAAAGTTTCTTTAAAATGATTTTCGATAAGTTTTATTCCTCAGAAAATTTTGATAGGACTGATATTTAATGAGATAAATGAGTTTTAAAATTAAAATAACGCCATCTAAGACGGTGCAATGAATTAAGAACAAATGACTTCGTCTATAAGGGGCCTTGGACAACAACAATCGAAACAGGGACCTTGGACATCAACAATCAAAAGCTATTAAACATAGCCTACAGACAATGTTTCTGTGTTTGTATGAAGTAATATCAGAAGCTAAATTAACCGATTTGTATAATTAATTATTATTTCACCATTGGAAAGTGTAGTTTCTCTAGATGGACATAATGCTATAATGTTATTATAGTAACATATGAGTAAATGGAGGACAGGTAAGATTAAAATAGCTTCTTATGCACAGAAAATTTGATAGGCTATTTTGTACATTCGTTTTCTGTATTTCTTAAAATTATATTTATGTACACTCATTTTAATCTCAGAGAATTAACGGACAACGAGAGTGTATTGATTTAGTTTGCAGTAATAGTACGTTAGCTTAGCAATCCATTATTTTGTAATTCAAATTTTAACTATGCTCAATTGAATCGTGTTAAAATACATAAAATATATATGCAATAAATGCAATGCAAAAAAAATTGGGTAATGAGCGAAGCAGATTATCTTGCGCTGTTGTAAAAGTTGTTCCCTGGATGAAACGTCCTATTTTAATTATGTAATTACTTTATATTTATTTCTAACAGGTGCAGCGGAGCGCACGGGTACGGCTAGTTACAAATATAAATATCGTAAAATGGGGTAACTTTACACCATTTTCTAGTTAAAAATTTGTTTTCGGTCTGTATGTAGTCTTTAAATGTCTAATTTTGAGATGGACATTTATTTTATACGTTCTAGGGATATACGAGAATATAATTAGTCTGTCATATCTTCGAAAATATATTTTGAAATTTATAATCTGCTAAAACTTGGTGCAAATTTACCCACAGTTGGGGGTTACTTTGCACCGCCAGAGTTTTGGGAGGGATGGTGCAAAGTTTGCCAATGCTGGTGTTACATTACACCATACACGTGTTAAACAATGAAAATATACTGTATCAGGAACAGAAATTATGGAAACACAGATTCAAAAACTGCTAGGGTAGTTGCACTAGTGAATGACCAGTTAAGCACCTTGATAAGAATATTTGAATATAACCACTTATAAAAATATACATTCGACAAAAGTAATATGCTTCGCCGGTTCCTGAAGCCTCGCACAACCCATTCAATGAGTGAATTTTAATTTTTCTCTCATATTGGTTAAATTTATGGCATCATATTTTTATGATTTAAAAATCACTAGTGAATGACCATATTGTTCCAGTAGTTGACCAGATGAGCACTAGTGAATGACCGCAAATGGCAAATGATGAATAATAAAATTGGAATAGACTGTGTTTTGGGGCTCTATGCACTGATATAGCATTGTGTACTATATACTGTATTATGTGGTTTCTATTATGGTTTTCGGTCCAATAATATTAAATTTAAGAACTGGAATAAAAACATAAATTTCTTGAGAAATTGTTTAATATTCAAGAATATTTTATATAAATTTGTTTTATAATACTCGCAAGAGACGACATTGTAAGAATAATGTAGTAAAATGTATACAAGTAATTGCTCAAAATTAAGCTGTTCATTTAGTCCTAATTTTAATTTAGAAATTTATTTCCAGCACTGAATAAGTAATATATTGTGAATTTTATTAGTTACAACAATGTAATTTATTCGTCACAACAATAATTCCTTTCTACAATTCACCTTAAACGCTCTCGTCAACAATTGGAACTTCACTCAACACAGTATTCGTTATAGCACTCCACCGACGACAATGACAATTTACTTGGACTATTACGCACAACAATGAACTGTTAATCTTAACTAATATTTACAAAGCACTATTTACAAATCAGAACTACCAGTTCTCAGTTCACAGTTCTTCTATCTCAGTCACTCGAGTTCACAGTATCTCGAACCACAGACCTTCAGAGACAGTTCACTGTACTCGAACTCGGGTCCCTCCAACTGCGGTCCACTGCACTCGAACTCAGGTCCCTCCAACTGCGGTCCACTGCACTCGAACTCAGGCCTTCGGATGCTGACGCAGATGCGGACGCACACTCGAGTCGAACTCCGGTACACAAGACTGGCTTGCTTGCTCTGGCTTTCTCAATCAACTGAAAACTCGAAACTGCCGTCGTTCCTTCGCGACCGTAATTTATAACCACAGCGACGTAACCTCGAAGGTTCCACCCGTCTCTAGAGATGGCATTCCAGAGAAATCCAGGGCCCTCTCCTCTCTACCAGCACCAGATGCGCGCGCAAACTCGTCGCGTGACGTAATACACCCTCTCTCTTCTCTCCACCGCGCGACGTCACTCAATGTTCCGTGGAGCCTGTGCGATCTGCTTTCATGCGGGACGCTGGTCGTGAGTTCGATTCTCACGTCGCTGTCACAATATATTTGTATGCTAATTAAAGCGTAGTAATTTTTGCGACAATGTTATGATCAGGGAAAGGATTTATATGTAAATACATATTTACTTATAAAGCTAATATAATTTATATTTTGCATTATCTTTATGTTTCACAATGTGTAGGGTTGAAAAATCCTACTTTTATTTTCCATATTTTTCCATATTTTAGAGTTTAGTACATATTTTCGTTAATTTCCATATATTTTCCATATTTCATATAAAACAGTCCATATTATATTAGGTTTAACAATAAAACAAAACAAAATTCCATTAACTTTTAAAAATACATTTCAACAATAGAGATTTAAACACATGTTCAGTAATCCCTTTAACATCAGAGTTATTTGAAAATTAGCAGTCCTATCAACAATGGGAAAGTAAGTTACAAAACTGTATTAATTTAATTTAAAATTTTTAACAGACTTCAGTTGTGCAGCTCAACAGTTAAATGCCAGTCAGAGTACACATAGGTTCAGTTTTGTAAATCATACTATAAAGACGGTAAATATGCCAAAAGTACGTCATTCAGTCAATTTAAAATCAAAACTAACAAGTTACATTTCAGAATTTAAAGAAGATGGTTTATCAACTGACAATAAAATATTATTTTGTAATTTGTGTCAGTGTGCAGTATCATCTACACAAAAGTTCCTGGTGCAACAACACATTACAACTAGTAAACATCAGGCCAACAAACAACTAAATTCCAAGCAGAGACAATTGTTTTTAACACAACCAACAACATCGAATGTAAGATCTGAGTTTAACATCGACCTGTGCCGTTCTCTCATCTCTGCTGATATTCCTCTCTACAAACTAAAGAATAAGGTCTTCAGGGAATTCCTTGAAAAATATACTCAACATACAATCCCGGATGAGTCAACACTTAGGAAGACGTATGCTCCATCCATCTACGATGAGACAATACAGAAGATAAGAGATGAAATTAAAGATAGTTCAATTTGGGTTTCCATTGATGAGACTCCCGACAAAGAAGGTAGACTTGTTGGTAATGTAGTTATCGGTTTGTTAAGTGAACAATATTCTGAACGAATTCTTTTACATTGTGATGTTCTAGAAAAGTGCAATAACAAAACTATAGTTAAACTGTTCAACGAAGCTATGGGTATCCTGTGGCCAAAGGGTATTATGTACGATAATGTGTTATTCTTTATTAGCGATGCTGCCCCTTATATGGTCAAAGCTGGACAAGCATTATCTGTTGTATATCCTAAATTGACTCATTTTACTTGTGTGGCGCATGCATTTCATCGTGTGGCAGAAGTGGTCAGAGACAATTTCCCTAAAGTAGATTTGTTGATTTCATCAGTGAAAAAAGTATTTCTCAAAGCTCCCAGTAGAGTTAACGTGTTGAAAGAAATGTACCCTGAAATTCCATTGCCACCAAAGCCAATTTTAACTAGATGGGGTACATGGCTAGAAGCAGTTGAATATTATGCCGAACATATAGACTCTATTAACAATGTTCTCCTTGCATTGGACTCTGAAGATGCAGTCTCAATTGATACTGCGAAAACAGTTACCTGTGACATAAGTGTGAAGAATGACTTAGCTCACATTCAGCATACATTTTCATGCATCATAAAAACGCTCAAAAGTCTCCAAAATAGGCACCTTTCACTATCTGAAAGTTTTGAAATTATAAATAGTACTGTGGAACAACTGAATCGTGGTAGAGGTAAAGTTGCAGATGCAGTAAGAGCTAAGGTGGACACTGTACTTTCAAAAAACCCTGGATATGAAGAACTACAAAAGGTTGTTGCTGTGATGAGTGGTGAATCAACAGTGAAGATTAACTTGGACTTATCCCCAGCAGACATTGTGAAATTGAATTATGTACCAGTTACTTCTTGTGACGTCGAACGCTCTTTTAGTCAGTATAAATCTATCCTCAGAGACAATAGAAGAAGATTCACTTTTCAGCACTTGAAAGAAATGTTTGTAACCTATTGTTATGGTAACAGACAATAAAAATTGTGTTTTGTTGAAACTACATTGGAAGATAAGGTACGTCCATTATATTTTTTGTTTAGTTTGATTAAAATGTACCAATATTTAACGTACATAGTCATTTTTTTATAATTTTAAGTCCATATTTAATTCCATATTTTGGTAAAAATCCATATTTAATTCCATATTTTGGTAAAAATAACTACATATATATTTACATATTTCATATATTTTTAGTCCATATAAATCCGTTCCCTGGTTATGATGTTTCTACTATATTTTGTCAATTTCATTTGGCCACTTCCAAGTATCCAGTGCACATCTTTCCACAACTTTCACTTCTGATTCTGTTTTATCCGTTTTCATCACTACCCCTGAAAAATATGTTTCTTTATATTTCACAATAATGTACTACTTTTTGCGATAGATAACTTCTTCTAATGTAGTGATAGCACTAGTTTAAGAACTAGGCCTATATATTACTTTCAAACAGTCAATGTTTCCTGAATCAGTGTCAGATACAAGTGACATTACACCTGAGCCAATTTCTGATTCGCTCTCAGGTAGTTTTTTCTTTTTTGTTTGTCTCAGAGTTTTCTTCCTTGTAGTTTTTTTTCTCTTTTTTTGTTTGCGTATATATCTTCTTTACGCTGTTTCTTCAAGTTTTACTTATCTTCCTTCATTTTTCTTTTATCATGATACTCTTTCCACTCTTTAGAAGTTACAGAAAATGGAACATAGGAGGAGTTCTTTTTATATTATTTCATTATCATTATTTTCTTCTATTTTTGGCCAATGCAAATTACTTTTTCAGACAGTTTCTGATGTCACATTATTTGATGTGTCCTGTAGCATTTAGTTCATTAATACAATTTCCATCAACATCATTGCTTGGACTGATACTTTGGATCCCATTTTCAATCTTTATATTACTTTCAACACTTCCAATCTCAGATGGTTCTGCAACAATCATATCATTAATAATACTTCTTTGTCGAGGTCATCACTTGGAATAATACTCTGGATTCCATTTCCAGTAATCCTATTAGTTTCAACACATCCATTCTCCACATTATTTCCATCAAAACATTCTTCAAAATCCATTGCAGCATTTCTATGAAAATCTACAGATTCACTATTATTAGGAACCAAAAAATTGACATGAGTATCTTCTACTTTTGCAACATTTCTCTGAATATTTTCAAATCTATGATTATTTGGAATCAGATAATTGCTCTGGATGATATCCAAAGCTCTGAATATAACTTCTGTGTTCTTTATTGTCACAAAAGGATGTCTTTTTAGAAAAAATTCCAGCCATTTTTGCCCTGGGCGACCACCATTAAATGGGTTGTTTCGTTTAATGTCTTTCATAACCTTCTGAACTGAGTCTTTAACTTCGTCGGGATGCATGGCAATCCCAATTTGGCTTCAGCAATAATCCAATTTTCGAACCAGGCTTCCTCTTCTTTCGTTAATGTAGCTGTGGGACCCATTTTTCGTTCCAATGGTACTTTTCCATGTAATTTATTTATGAAAGTAGTTTTTGGAATTGTTATATTCTTTGCTAGCCGTATTGGTACTGATTTGATTTCTACGTATTGATTCTACAGCTGCATAAAGATCTCCTTCGCTATATCGAAAACATCCGTATGTTTTCTTCTTTTATTTCCTTCGTGCGCATTTTGGGCTGATTTGCAGAAAAGTAAATTTAAAGGATTCCAATTGTTAATTTAAACTCATTTGAATATGTACCAGTAAATGTATCTAGCCTGCAGTGGATGACTACCCAACTTTGGACCATGGTCATTTACTGGTACAAGTTCGTTTTTCGGTCATTCACTACCACATACATATGAAACAACAGTAACAGACTTTGAATTTCGTGCTCATAAATAAAAAATAACGCATATGACGATATCACCAGTAAATGACCAAAGTAGTCATTCATTGGGGAAGACCCATTATTCAGATCCAGTGAATAACCACCCACGTTATTTATACAGCTTTGTTGTTAGAATTAACCTTTTTACTGAAATCATTATTTAAATACCTATATAATTAAATCCTTGCTTAATATCTACGAAAAATAACAACCAATTGCATTAAAAGGCTGCTATATGAATCGTTGTCATTAGTCTTACCTTATTAGGAGTGCAAGCAGGGTTGCACATTTGATGCACACCTGAAGAAAACTGCCATATTTTATACACAGTTACGTGATTCTGAGTGACCACTGAGAGAGAATATTTCAAAACATAGTTGATCTTCTGTAATTCGGAGTTTCAGATTGGTTTTTGCAGCCCTGACTCCCATTCTAAACAGATTTTTTACAAGATGGTCATTTACTGGATCCGGTCATTCATTGGTGCAACCACCCTATGAATAGTAACACGAACAAACTCTTTTGAAAAAACTACACAAAATTTCAATATAACTGATGACATTCTTTTAAAATGTTGTTTCAAAAATATTTTCAGTTCTTTCGAATGACAAGTCGAGATAACAGCACGTGAATAACTGTAAAAAATATGCGTATTATTTTGTGTCAAGTTCTGGAATGGAACTTAAGCAAGCCTTTTCTTGATAGTTTCTTGGGTGGATTTACTCTCCCAATTATATCCTCCCATTCATGTTCCATAATATCCTCTCTTTCAGTTTATTTGCAGGATTTGAATGAGTTTGTCACTGCCTTGATGACAGCACTGTTTGTTTTTATTCCTTGGTACCTGTCCTAGCCGAAACAATTGCTGACATCTTTTGGAGCACTTCATTTGGAACTTTGTCCCTCAGTGATAAGCCTAGTATCCTTCTCAACATTTTCCTTTGGCGTATTTGGAGATTTTTACCAAGTTTTGCAGTGAGAGACCATGTATGACTTTAATAATGTAATAAAAAGGAAAACAAATCCAAGTACGAGTAATTTAGCTGTAATACAAAGTGTGAATTATAGTAAGCGTTTTTAAACTTCCTCAAATCAAAATAATGCAATTAAAATTTAAAAAATCTGTTTCTGTTTTGGTGCAAAGTAGCCCCGATTTAGCCTCAAATTCACCTTGATTAGAAAAAATATTCTGTAACACCATTTGCAGACAAAAACAGCTAGAAAGTATAAATGCATGAATAAGGAACAGATACACGTATAACTTATATTGAGATTGTGCACACCATCTGTGATGAAAGGTAATTAATTTGATCAATATTTC
The DNA here is from genome assembly GCF_040183065.1 of Periplaneta americana. NCBI lineage: Eukaryota > Metazoa > Arthropoda > Insecta > Blattodea > Blattidae > Periplaneta > Periplaneta americana. The sequence continues at coordinate 166,361,993 of NC_091127.1, read as the reverse complement.
AATCAAATTATGCACACGTTCTATTGTTAAGGTATAGAAATACCATAACGAAATTCTATGACCACGAACATTGGAAAAATACTGTACACATGTACCATCTATTGGTAGAAGTGATGAACACATACATTTGGTTCACGTAAACACCTCTAGACCTATATAAAAAGTTTTTCATAGATAGTGCAAAGTTACCCCTGCAGGTGCAAAGTTACCCCATTTTATGGTACGCAATAAAAATGAACAGAATCACGATAAAAACAACATATTGCAATACATTAATACAATAACATAAAAACTCAAAAATAATGTACCGTACATATTAAAGTCGATTGTACTTTCGTGTACAACCAGTTTCGAAAAAATAGAAATTTTATATTGCTATTGAACTCTTGGCTATGATAATCTCCAAATTGTTGACGCTCCTAGAAGATAGGACAAACCCACCAAAGGCGAATACATCTATTTTTCAATTTTGTACGTTAATCCTTCTACTCCAAAAATAGAGAAGACAGTAGTCTACAATGTTAATCTACATTATTGCACAATGTTACAATGTTAATTGCCTCTTTTTTCTTCTTCTGTACCATGTTAGTAAATGTAGTACATTATTATACAATGTTAAGGGAAGACTCCACTGAAAATTATGAAAAATTTTCCAATTTATTTTTAGCTATTTCACTTATTCAGAATTTATATTTTCATACCCCAAATGGATTCAGCTCAATTCTGATTACAAATACTCGTATGTTTACAAATTTTAAATTAAGGCTGGAGGGGAGCGTGGAATTTAAAGAGCTATCAAAATTGTTTTTCATCGAAGAATTCTTTTTTTTAAATTTCTGATTACAAATCTAGTAACTTTTTGTTGGCTCCCTGAAGTTACTAGATGAATGTAGCGGAGGAGAATATTAATTAGATAAATATTCATTTTATTTTCAAATCTGTTTTTCTGTGTTCATTTTTGTTGATTCAACAGTAACTTTCTTATGCCAAATATTAATCAATCTGGATGAAATTTTTACTGCAAGTATTTATGAGATAGCTGCATGTTTCTATGCATTTATTTTGTGAGAAATGCTGCTAGTTCATTTTATTAATATAAATATTAAGAAAAATATTAATAAAATAAACTAGCAGCATTTCTCACAAAATAAATACATAGAAACATGCCTCTACCTCATAAATACTTGCAGTAAAAATTTCATCCAGATTGATTAATATTTGGCATAAGGAAGTTGGTGTTGAATCAACAAAAATGAACACAGAAAAACAGATTTGAAAATAAAATGAATATTTATGTAAATTAATATTCTCCTCCGCTACATTCATCTAGTAACTTCAGGGAGCCAACGAAAAGTTACAAGATTTGTAATCAGAAATTTTAAAAAAAGAATTCTTCGATGAAAAACAATTTTGACAGCTCTTTAAATTCCACGCCCCCCCCCTCCAGCCTTAATTTAAAAAGTGTAAACATACGAGTATTTGTAATCAGAATTGAGCTGAATCCATTTGGGGTATGAAAATATAAATTCTGAATAAGTGAAATAGCTTAAAAAAAATTTTGGAAAAATTTTCATAATTTACAGTGGAGTCTTCCCTTAATTGCCTCCGTTCTTTTTATGCAATATGTTAGTAAATGTACATTATTGCACAATGTCAATTGTCTCCTTGTTCTTTCATCATTATATGTTTTGGTATACAATTTCTAACTGTAACATATTCAAACTGTAAATTTTTACTTTCAGATTGTTATAATTCACTGTTCTAGTCTTGAAAGTTTCACATCTGATTCACAGTTATGACCCTTGACATTAATTTATTAAAGAGATTCGTTCGTCGATCGCCAGTAATTTCAGATTTTGGAAGAATCTGGAAGTTCTAAAGGTTAACGACCCTTGCTCTAAAGCAAAAACTTAAAACAGTGAACGATTCCTCATCACATGTCGAGGATGTTTAATATTCCATGCTCCACATAGCTGACAATGGAAAAAAAGAAGTAGGGAGTTACGTAATGGAAACAATTACCGTGCAGGTATTCGGTCGGATTTCGAACTACCGTAGAAAGAGAGGACCATACATCACTGCCTGGCGCTCAATAGCGCCGTGCGGGTATTGTAATTCCCTCTGCAAATAGTATTCAATTGAGCCGTGCAGTGGCGTGTCGCTCTAATTGGAGAGAGGGAACATCGCAGCTAATGTTAAATGCTAATACTGAGCTGGTTTCTCTCTTCGTCCCCTTCGCTTGTCTGCCATGTCCACTCCATGTGAATCTGTCACCCTCACATCCGGGGGTAAAATACTGCATCCCATGAGGGAAGGCGCCACTCGATCAGGTGTCCATGCGTCAGCCTGGGGGATGATTCACACTAACACCGAACACTGGGGCATTCTAGTGATGATCTTAAAATTTCGTTAAGCAGCATTTCACTTATTTATTATGCAATGTGGTCACTATTCAACAGTGTTCATGAATTTAATTCTTAAAACATCATCATCATCATCATCATCATCATCATCATCATCACCATACAAGGATTAAGCCGTAGGCTCGTTCCGGTTTCATGAAAGCTAGAATTGTTAAAATTGTTCAGACCATCTTCTGTGTGGGCGTCCAATATTTCTCTTTCCATAAGGTCTATAATTTAACAACAGTTTTGGAAATCTTTCTTCTGGCATTCTATCAATACTAGTGGCTCGTGCAGCAAATGCTGCAAACTAAGTTCATTAGACGTTGAAATAAATATTTTTCAGATTTATTTTCAATGAAGAATACCAGATATTCTGAAAGTTGTTTGCTTCCATAATAATGAAAGATACTCTCTCTCTCGAGCCAATACTGAAGAGAACCAAGCAAATAAATATCTATAATACACCGCCATTAAATATAGGCCTATGAAAATGACCCAACACCACTTGATTAATAACTATAAAAATATTTCATTTTTAATAATAGTATTATCTTACGTAAGTTTTATAGCTTTCAGTAACATATACTATATAGCCGCCACTCAGTAAAATGTATAAATCAAAACCTAATTTAAGTTATTCTCTACATCTACTTATATAACCCCAAAACGTTTCACTTTCATATCATCAATAAAGCATTGATATGTATAATTAATGAAAAATAGTCACATCACGGCATTAATTACAATAATATTTCATTTCTAATAGTAATAATGTCATCAAACCACCTCAAGTTTTGTAGTTTTTAATATCCAATACACAGCTGTACCCAGAAAATTACGCAACACAGAATCGAACCTGTAAATTATTTTTAGTAAGTTAGGTTTTTAATAACCAATTTAATTTGAGCTCTAAATATGTCAGCATTCTTGCAGATCATAGCCTTCGTGTAATATTGTTCACTGTAATTTGTGTTTTATTTTATTCTGAAATACAACACGGTCGACTTGATGCTCGCTTCGATTCTCCTTTACTGGCCTTGACAATTCATTTTGATCCCTGTGTTAAAGCGAAGGCAACATCAAGTCGGCCGTAATGCAATTAACTAGTTCTCAAAATTGACGACAGATGGATTTTGGAAAATAGGAAAATTATGTTGAAAAATTGACATTTCACTGAAAACTACTATTTTTCCGAAAAACTTTGAGTTCCAAGCTTCAAAGTGAGGGGTCATTTATTAAAATCCGTTCAGCCGTTTTCTCGTAATTTCCATTACCAGTTCAAATTATATAAATGTTGTTTCCAGGCGTTCGTATATTTAACTATTCGATCAGTGAGTTTGAAAATATTTAATTCTTTTCTTACATCTTCATTTCGTTTTTTATCTAGTAGAGTAATTCCTGCTATATTTCTTAGAAATCTCATCTCTACTGCTTCCAATCTTTGTTCTTGTCTCTTAGTGATCGTCCAACATTCCGATCCATACATTAATATAGGAACAGCCATTACTTTATAAAATTTCATTTTTGTTTCTTTCCTCGTATTTTAAGGGTTCTTTTAATAGTGCCACACATCAGATTAAATTTATTTATTTTGTCATTAATATCTTAACTTTTAATATAGGATAAGTTAAAACCTAAATATTTAAAACTATTCACTTGCTCTAAAATTGTATTATCAATTACTATTTTTGCTCTTGAGGAATCATGTCCTTTAAATGCTAAAATTTTAGTTTTATTCTTTTATTTTTTAAAATTATAATTGACACTTATTTCTTCCAATCTAAAAATGGCTCTTTGTAAATCATCTTCAGAACTGGAAATCACCACTTTATCATCGACGAATAGTATTGTATCTAACAGTTTATTATTTATTTTGAAATGTTTATTTAAACTGATCTGCCATTTTAAAACGACTTCGTCTATACATAAATTAAATAAAAAAGTGATAGAGGACACCCTTGACTGACACCACGCTTAATTACAACCTTTCTTTGCTCTTTTGATTTAAAACTCATTTCAATTACAATTTTATTGTTAAAATATTAATAAAACACAATAAAACAATTAAAACAGTTGTATGAACACATTTCATGAAGGAGTTGTTCTTTTATTAGACGTGTTTCGGGGTTACTGCTTCCCCATCATCAGTAATTTACAGTGACGAATCGACGATCAGCTGTATCGTCGTCATGATCATCGATTCGTCACTGTAAATTACTGATAATGCGGGAAACACTAACTCCGAAATATGTCTAATTGAAAACAAACTCCTCCATGAAATATGTTCACAAAATTGTTTTAATTTTTTATTGTATTTTAAGCATTTTAATACCATTAAAATAATACCAAAATTGAGGAGTCTTTTATTAGACATGTTTCGGGGTTACTGCTTTCCCATCATCAGTAATTTACAGTGACGAATAGACGAACAGATATTGTATCGTCGTCATGATCGTCGATTCGTCACTTAAATTACTGATAATGGGGGAAGCAGTAACTCCGAAATATGTCTAAAAAAAAACAAGTCCTTCATGATTGTTAAAAAGTGTATATGGTAATGTTATACAATTTGTACTCTTTTGTTTTGTGTGTTTTAGGAAAATATAACTTCAATTAATGCTCCGCCATAAATGTTGTAACTAAAATTTTGTGCATCCCTCGTGTTTATCGTACGGCTCGTCCTCCCCCCCCCACACGTTACCTGCACTTTGTTTACGTTTCCACTGTGCCTAAACGAGACGCTCTACTGTACTGTATCTACTGCTACCCTCCCCTTCAACCCTTCATTCCAGGTCATGTACACACGTACCTATGCAGCGCTAATCAATTCAGAGGTCGCTATCATTACATTTAGCCGCCCATGGCTTAAAAAATTACAATAAAATTGTAAACCTTACAACATCGAAAGTCTCCTAACGGCTTCTTTCCAGGACGGCGGAACGGTAGAGAGGAGAACAGTGATATGCGGATTCCAATCAATAGAATATCTACTGGGTGTTCAGTTCAAAATGTGTCATGGCTCGCTGTATGCCGTCATGTGGCTAGCCGATGAGCCTAGAGAATTCAGAGGCGTATTACCTAAATGCGAGAGAAGTTGCCTAGCAAGTACGGCGTTCATTCTGAAGATTACTTACCGATACGTACGGTAACGCCAGTAGTGGCAAGAATGTGAACTGTTTGGAAACACGTACTGAACTGAGTTTTTTTTCTTACTGTCGGGGTATGTGGAGAGGGTTAAGACGATTACTTACGTATTTGTTGACATTAACTTCGATGGTCAACATGGACACGGAGCATTTTGATTTGTGTTGTGGAATGTTGCCGTACGCAATCGATGATAAATACTCTGCGTACGACTTGCCCGTGCAAAACACAGTTCGAAAGAGGTTATGGTAGCACACAGACTTTACAGACCGCCATCTGTTGCTACGACATTCAAGTTATACCGTACACGTTCTCAAGTTCAGATTGAACGCCTTGATTAATAGGCAACTTCTCTGACATAAAAGCTGAAACTCGCTTCAAATCGCTGACTCACAAGAGTGACGTCATGACACACTTTGAAATGAACACCCAGTATTTCACAAACATCTGCTTACGGATGAGTGCAAGTAACTACTGGGTGTTCAGTTCAAAATGTGTCATGGCTCGCTGTATGCCGTCATGTGGCTAGCCGATGAGCCTAGAAAATTCAATCTTCCTACACTTCCGCAGTGTGTATAACCTAAGAGGCAGAGAAGTTGCCTAGCAAGTACGGCGTTCATTCTGAAGAGTACGTACCGATACGTACGGTAACGGCGGTAGTGGCAGGAATGTGAACTGTTTGGAAATACGTACTGTCGGGATATGGGGAGAGGGTTAAGACGATTACTTATGTATTTGTTGACATTAACTTCGACGATCAACATGGACACGGAGCATTTGATTTGTGTTGTGGAATGTTACCGTACGCAACCGATGATAACAAATACCCTGCGTACGACTTGCCGGCGCAAAACACAGCTCGAGTCCACACCTGTGGAGTAACGGTCAGCGCGTCTGGCCGCGAAACTAGGTGGCCCGGGTTCGAATCCCGGTCGGGGCAATACCTGGTTGAGGTTTTTTCCGGGGTTTTCCCTCAACCCAATACGAGCAAATGCTGGGTAACTTTCGGTGCTGGACCTCGGACTCGTTTCACCGGCATTATCACCTTCATATCATTCAGACGCTAAATAACCTAGATGTTGATAGAGCGTCGTAAAATAACCCAATCTATACTATACAGACTTCGAAAGAGGTTATGGTAGCACACAGACCGTACAGACCGCTATCTGTTGCTACGACATTCAAGTTATACCGTACACGTTCTCAAGTTCAGATTGAAGAACGCCTTGAATAATAGGCAACTTCTCTAACATATAAGCTGAAACTCGGTTCAATTCGGTGACCCAACAACAGTGACGTCATAACACACTTTGAAATGAACACCCAGTATTTCTTACTTCACTTTCCTTCTTTTCTATCCAGACTTAAGCCTCAGTAACTAGTTCCGAGTCTTAAAATTGATCGCTCCGTCTCTCGTGAGATCGTCCTGTATCTCTTTGTCCCGCCCGTTGATAAAATAGAAGTCTTGCAGATGACATTCTTTGAACATGTTCCCTCCATTCCTTTTGATTGTCTTCTATTTCCTCTACTTTATGTCTTTCTTATAGTATGTCCGCTCAAATGAGAGCCACTAGGAACGTGCGATTAGACACACTTACCGCAGGGAGCAAGTAGGCACGCGACTCCGAGCAGGTTCCATGTAAACAACGCTGCGTTGCCATCTCTCCCTTCTGAAGACTGAAGTGAATCTTAGTGTGCGTCTTGTAAACACAGAAATAAAACACGAGCACCTCCTGTTCAGAGTCTGTTGAGTCACTATTTAAACCAATTACACAAGATTCCAAGCTAGTTGCTAAGGAGCGATAATCACTTTCTTTTGTCTTTACATGTTCGATATACTTCACCCAATGCTTTTTATTGCTAATGTCATCCATCACAGTTACTATTAAATCGCGTACTTCTTGAACAGCTTTATTTCCAATGCATTTTCTGACAGGACATTTCTCTTCAGTTCCGACTAATCTAATTCTATAGCAATGGTTGGAGGGCAGTCGTAGTACAACATGGCCGTATTTTGATGACAGTTCGTCAATTACATACATCTTTTTTCTGTAATGGCTACGTTTTATCTCTTGCAGTAGATGTAAATTTGTTGTTGGGACTGGCGTGGGCAAAGGGATTTTATTTTCACGTTTTAATGACAACTATTGTTGATCTAGTGGTAGGTACAGGATTCACAATACGACAATGGTATGGGGCATTATCCATAATGATGACAGACGGTTCTTCCAGTCGTTTTATCAAACATTCCTCAAACCATTCTTCAAATATTTTAGAATTCATAGTCCCACGATAATCAGCCGGGTCATCACACATACTTTGGTGGGTAACGAATAATGCTCCTGGAATGAAACCATTTCTTCCCCTCGCATGTAAAATTACTATTCGCTGTCCTTTACCTGAAGAAAAATTATCATCATAATAACTTGACTCATCTGACCAACGACACTTTACTCCGTCATGGGTATCATACCATGTTTCGTCTAAGTGTACTTCTTCATAACCCAGTTGTCGATAATACTCCGTAAATACGAAGACCGCCACGTCCGTATTCGTAATGATTCCATTGCTGCTGGTTCAGATCCATTAATTTTATATTTAAACTCCATTGACTGTAATAGTGCCATTAAAGTATTTCTTTGATACAAAAACTCATATTGGGTAGCTTGTGTTTTATTACGCATTGCATTGAGAAGTTTATTTGACGTTGGAGCTATTTTATTTTTTATTTATATTATATGGAACACAAAAGCCACAATATACATTTACTGTCCTCTGCCTCGTTCTGAGCTAACTGTATTATACTTCCGGGCTCGTCTGAAACCGAATACTACATGAACTTGTTCTCGGAGCACCTTCTTAGATCTGTCAACAGCGCTGGCGTACCAACAACCAGCCGCCTGCTTCAAGACTGAAACACCTGACGCCTCCCGCTCAAGGTAGGTGCAAGTGGCTCTCATTTGAGCGGACGTACTATATGCCCTCTTTTCTCACTCCATCTATTCGAGTTACTCCATACAATCTGTTCCTCCATTCACTGTTTGAGTCGCTTGAGAAACTTCTTGCCCCAGCAACTAAAACTTACCCTAGTGCAAACCCTAGTAACGCCGCACTTCGATTATTGTGACGTTTTGTTAAGTGACCTAAGTTCTGAATTGTCAGTCAAGTTACAGCGAGCTCAGAATATGTGCGTCAGATACGTGTGCAACATCCGACGGTATGATCACATATCACCGTCCTTCGCAAGTCTCTCGTGGCTCCGACTTAAAGAACGTAGAACTTTACACTCTTTGTCTTTACTCTTTCGAATTCTGCACACTTCAACACCAAATTACCTTTCGTCTCGTTTCTCTTATATATACTCTAACCACGACGTAAATACCAGATCACTTATCTGTGGCACGCTAAGTATACCTCTTCATAGAACATCTTGTTATTCATCATCTTTTACAATATCCACCTCGCATCAATGGAATTCCTTGTCACAAAGTATTAGGGGCTGCAAGACAATAAACACCTTTAAAAACAGCTTAAAAGATAACCTTATTAGCATTTCACTCCAATCATACTGATTTAAACTATCACTGACTACATTGTTACTTTTTTCTTTAGACATCATCCTGATTGTGCTGTATTTTCAAAATTGTCTCGTAATAATCTCTTTCTATTATGTAATATTATTTAAAATATATTAACATTCTATGTATTTTAGCTTAACTCTGCTACACAGTTTATTTCAGTGTTTAATTAATAGTTCATAGTACTTTTGTTGTTTAATTTGTAAATAACTTTTGTATACATGTAACTCTCATCTAAATCAAATTGTTGGATTCTTTGTAAGTTCATGCATATGTATATACACTTTTTGCTGGTTGAGTGGAAGAGAAGGCCTTACGGCCTTAACTCTGCCAGCTAAAATAAATCATTATTATTATTATATTATTATTATTATTATTATTATTATTATTATTATTATTATTATTATTATTATTATTATTACAAGCATCGCATGGAAGTAATTTGTGCACTTTCCCATCGTTGTTTATCTTGTGACTTTAGTGTCGACGTTTCGCTTCATACTTGTTACGATGCCTGCATCAATACAAGTGCCTCATGTTGCAAATTGCACCGTGTGTGACCTTGCATTATTGAAAGTGTATCAGTTCCAGGTGGTAGGAGTACCGTCTCAGCATTCCGTCCTTCACGCATACCGCGATATGAGCGCAGTGGTATTGACACAATCAACTTGACTACTCTCTCTCTCTCTCTCTCTCTCTCTCTATCTGTGTGTGTGTGTGTGTGTCCCGCGACCTGTAATGCTATAAAATCTATAAATTATATCTCCTGTCATTAGATTTTCTAAGTTTGGATCATCTAAACTGATGTTGTTCTTTAGTCACCTGTCCGAAGACAGGTTTGAACCTCTTAAGTAACACCAATAAAGCATCACTAATGAGGCAACTAGGCCAGGAGATAATGGGGTAGGGTGGCCAGTTCCTTTCCCCCTCCAATGCATACATCGTCGATTAGCTACATATTATACTAATCAGACTTCAGATGCATACCAACAATTGCCCTTAATCTGATACATGTCAAGTGAGATGTACTGCCTGATAATAGATGAATGAATCAGCCAGAACCTCAATCAGATGTAGCTAAAGTGATCAATATTCTTAATTTATACAATTCATACTACCAAATTACCATGCATCGTTTAGCCTACACATGATGGGTTGTGGACCACTCAATTTTTTTTTTTTAATTTACTTGTTACTTTTATTCTCTGTCAAAGAACTTTATTGTATTTCTATTAATAGTAGTGGCAGGAGAAAATTTTTGTAATAAATTATATTGACTATTACACTTTTACTACGTCACACTACTTTTGACCATTAAAACGGTACGGAAGGACGTCTTTCAACCCATCGTGGCTGCTTATCGCACAATTTTAACACGTCCCTAGCATTTGTTTAATTTTATCGCGTCCCTAGCATTGTTTAATTCTATCGCGTCTCTAGCATTTGTTTAATTTTATCGCATCCTTAGCATTTGTATAATTTTATCGCGCCCCTAGCATTTGTTTAATTTTATCGCATCCTTAGCATTTGTATAATTTTATCGCGTCCCTAGCATTTGTTTAATTTTATCGCGTCTCTAGCATTTGTTTAATTTTATCGCATCCTTAGCATTTGTATAATTTTATCGCGTCTCTAGCATTTGTTTAATTTTATCGCGTCCCTAGCATTTGTTTAATTTTATCGCGTCTCTAGCATTTGTTTAATTTTATCGCGCCCCTAGCATTTGTTTAATTTTATCGCATCCTTAGCATTTGTATAATTTTATCGCGTCTCTAGCATTTGTTTAATTTTATCGCGTCCCTAGCATTTGTTTAATTTTATCGCGTCCCTAGCATTTGTTTAATTGTATCGCGTCCCTAGCATTGTTTAATTTTATCGCATCCCTAGCATTTGTTTAATTTTATCGCCTCCCTAGCATTTGTTTAATTTTATCGTCTCCCTAGCATTTGTTTAATTTTATCACGTCTCTAGCATTTGTTTCATTTTATCACGTCCCTAGCATTTGTTTAATTTTATCGTCTCCCTAGCATTTGTTTAATTTTATCGCGTCCCTAGTATTTGTTTCTTTGTTTGCCAACATTTCAAACTTCACTGATCTGGACGTGAAAAAACAGAAAACTACAAACCACTCCAGTCGATGCACAGCACTTTCAAATACGACTCGCATTGGCATTCAAGAACAAGAATTAATAGGCTAAAGATCACTGGTCATAATGAAGAGCACCATTCGGAAATCCTGAATAAGTTGAGGGATACATCATGTACATCAACGAGTTCACTTCTTTTACGCACATGTCCAATATAACATCAACTGAAGCACCAATCACTAAAACATTCAAATTTGAAAATTGTACTTTCAATAATTGTTTCTTTTAAAATTATTCATGTTTATTTTTTATTTCATCATCGTTAATTAAAACGTTTCTTGTTTATTTCATCATCCCTAATTAAAACTTTTCTCTACACTTGTTTATATTATTTAGGTTATGTTTGTTATAGCTTCTGCTATATGATATTATGGATAGTCACGTATCAGAGATTGTTTAATACTAAGATATATTGAAAATCATCTGTCAAGTGACGTTGATTACTGGGATCCGGATAATTGAAGTGGAATGTAAATGTTTTAATAAAAATGAAACTGAATCAACAAAGCCTTCTTGACTACTAACCGTCCACAGAGTTCAATGAAGATTCCATAGTTGGCACAATTGATGACAAGAAACCTTAATCATAACACACTACTGCCATCTAGCGTAATGTTGAGATGGTACAATAGTACAGTTGAAGACAGTTGTATTTTCGTAAACCAATTAATATGTTATTGTATTGGAGTACTTCCTTACTTCTAATCTTTATATACTTTCTTCTAATCGTGTAATAATCAATTAAATCCCACTCGAGTTTTGATTTATCGATAAAATCAAAACCTCTAGTGAGATTACTGTTGATAATTATAAGAAAAACAAATAAATAATACGGAATAGTAAAGAATAATAATAAGCGATAAGTTTATCGAAATTCTGAAGTGCTTACTGACACGGCCTAACGTTTTAGATTACAAGCCGAGAAGTGTTGGTGATATTTAAAAAAAGATCACTAAATGTCCTAAGACATTTATTGTTTTATTTTTAAAGTTGAATATAATTCTACAATTAAAAAAAAAAGTCACTGAAATGACGAAAAATGCTGAAAAATATTCTTTCGAAAAATATTTGCAGGTATACTATACTATACTTCGGATCTGTGCACATACATCTCATATCATAATCATGTATGAAGTATAGTATAGTATACTGTACTCAGGATGCTAAACTAAAGAGGTAGTTACTTACAAATGGCTCGTAAGAAACCCGGAGGTTCATTGCCGCCTTCACATAAGCCCGCCATCGGGCCCTATCCTGAGGAAGATTAATACAGTCCTTACCTTTATATCCCATCTCCCTCAAATCCATTTTATATTATCCTCCCATCTATGTCTCGACCGCCCCAAAGGACTTTTTCCCTCCGGCCTCCCAACTAACACTCTATATGAATTTCTGGATTCGCCCATACGTGCTACATGCCCTGCCCATTCAAACGTCTGGATTTAATGTTCCTAATTATGCCAGGTGAAAAATATAATGCGTGCAATTCTGCGTTGTGTAACTTTCTCCATTCTCCTGTAACTTCATCCATCTTAGCTACAAATAGGAAAGTCTATTTAATCAAATAAAAAATAAAAATAATATTTTTTTACCCTAAATGGAATGCAGTGCACGACCCGTTAATTCAATTCAATTTCAATTCAATTTATTTGGCCATTAGACATACAGTTTTAGGCTTCGTCAGAATACATTGAAAAACATATAAATACATTAAAAAAAACACCAATAAAAGAAAAAGTAAAATTCAAATAATACAATGAAAACATGAAATAATTTGAAACTTTTAAATTAAAGAAAACTAACTAAATTGCAATTAAACTTATTTATTAAAAGACATTTTCATACAAATTTGTGTTGAAAAACTCAGCAACAGAATAAAAAGGATTATTTAATAACCAATTGTAAAATCTAGTTTTGAAGCTATTGATTGGTAATTTATAATATTGACTTGGGAGCTTATTATATAATTTCATCCCCATAATTAAAAAGTTTGTGTTGCTCTTGTGTAATCTACAATATGGAATATTAATTTGTTCACTATTTCTAATTTCATGACCATGTATATTGGCCACTAATGATAATTGTCGATATTTTGTGGAGTATAAAGTAATAGATCATATATATACATATATATACAAATTTATTATTGTTAAAATTCGTGATTTTCTCAAAAGTGGCCGACAATGTTCCAGATAGTTTGATTTACATAAAATTCTAATGGCTTTCTTTTGTAAAATCAAGACGCTTCCAATTTTGGTTCCATTTCCTCAGAAAATTAGGGCATATCGGATTATCGACTGAAAGAAAGAAAAGTAGGCACATCTTAAATAATTTTGAGAAACGTAAGTCGTTAATTTCTTTAAAAAATATAAAACTCTTGATAACTTTGTGCATATATTTATTGGATGTGCTTATCCCATGTTAAACTGGAGTCTATAAAAAGTCCTAGAAATTTTGTGTAGTTGAGTCTGTTGTCCTTATTTATTAAATAATTTAGGCTGAAAGTTATGTTGATAGTTTTTTCTTGATTAAGCAAGAAACCATTAGATTCAAACCATAAAGCCATCTGTCATAGTGTCGTTGTTGAGAGCATGTAATTGATTTAGAGCAGAGGAAGAACATAGGAAAGTAGTGTCATCTGCATAGGCCTACATAAATGTTATTGCTTTAATGAATTCTGGAAGGTCATTTATCGCTATTAAAAATAAGAGGACCAATTATTGAGCCTTGTGGAACCCCGTAATGTGTAGTGGTGAGACTTGACCAATTTTCACCTATAGCAACTAATTGAATTCTGCCTTGAATATATATTATCTTAATGTACCGAAGTTCATAGGCCTATCATATTTCCATGCAGATATTCTGCGTCATCATACGATGAAAGAGTAATGAAACGGAGAAGTACTTGGACTTGTTCTGTTACCTTTCATATATATTGGGATTACTTTCGCTCTCGTCTGGGCTTGAATCCGTGAACCTCGAATCAAATGGCGAGCGTACTTATCTATACTAATAATAAATCTGTAGGCGAAATTTTTCTGGTAATTTTCGATTTTCCAAAAATAATTGGTCGTAACATATATAATTAATCACCCTGAAACCGAAAATCGCTTTTTTGAAATTTTTCTTTCTATGTCTGTCTGTCTGTCTGTATGTTTGTTACCTTTTCACGCGATAATGGATGAACGGATTTCGATGAAAATTGGAATAAAAATTAAGTTCGTTGTAACTTAGATTATAGGCTATATGGCATTCAAAATACATTATTTAAAAGTGGGGTTATAAGGGGGCCTGAATTAAATAAATCGAAATATCTCGCTTATTATTGATTTTTATGAAAAATGATACATAACAGACGTTTCTTTACAAATCATTTCCGATAAGTTTTATTCTTTGAAAAATTTTGATAGGACTGATATTTAATGAGATAAATGAATTTTAAAATTAAAATAACTACGATCTAAGGCCGTGTAATGAATTAACAAACAAATGACTTCGTCTATAAGGGGCCTTGGTCAACAACAATCGAAAGCTATGAATCATAGCCTACAGAAAATGTTTCTGTGTTCGTATGAAGCAATATCGGAAGCTAAATTAACCGATTTGTATAATTAATTATTATTTCACCATTGGAAAGTGTAGTTTCTCTAGATGGACATAATGCTATAATGTTATTACAGTAACTTCGGAGTGAATTGAGGACAGGTAAGATTAAAATAGCTTCTTATGCACAGAAAACTTGATAGGCTATTCTGTGTATTCGTTTCCTGTATTTCTTAAAATAATGTTTATCTCAGAGAATTAACGAACAACGAGAGTGTATTGATTTAGTATGCGGTAATATGTTAGCTTAGCATTTCATTATTTTATAATCCAAATTTTAACTATGCTCAATTGAATCGAGTTAAAATACATAAAATACATATGCATTAAATGCAATGCAAAAAATTTGGGTAATGAGCCAAGCAGATTATGTTGCCCTGTTGTAAAATAAAATTTGTTCCTCCTGAGATTCAAGAGCCCCCATAACAAATTAAAAACTTACTTATCGGTGTACATCCGTTAACAACACACTTTTAATATAATATAATATAATATAATATAATATAATATAATATAATATAATATAATATAATATAATATAATATAATATAATTTAAGTTATTTAAGTTATTTGAAGGGTTTAGAACCATAGTGGGCCAAGCGCCATTTACTGAATACGTAGAAAACAAGAGTTAAAATTAAGTTATTACCATAATTCAATGGAAACATAGGAACAAGTAAAATAAAATATACACATTAAATGTAAATGATGTCAATGTTCATTGAACTATGGATGCATGTAATAAAAATTAAGAAACATGTTAAAGGAATTGTCATTGCACCAAATGATTGCTCTCTGGACCAAAATGATTCCATTTTAATTATTTAAATATAATTTAAATTAAGTAACATATTAAACGATTTATCCTTCTATCAAACACGAATATTCCCTGGATCAAATGTCCTATTTTAATTATGTAATTACTTTATATTTATTTCTAACGGGTGCAGCGGAGCGCACTGGTACGGCTAGTAAGTAATAAACCTAATATACCGAGAATCGAACTTCAACTGATTCGGTTATAAGATGTCGGGTAAACTATGCTACTGTAGAGACAGCACTCGTGGCGAATAAAAACGCTAAGGCTGGTTATAACCATATAAAACTAAAATACTACAGCATAGCATATCATGGCTGAGCCAAGTTATGTATTATTTGTTATGACATGATTACGTATATTGTGGTTAACTCTCTGAGAGCCCGTCCATAAAAGAACAAACACAGAATAGTGAGCAACAAGTATGCGTTTGTATGTAGCTGCTAAAAATATTCCACACGAGATTTATGTAACATAAAATGAAACCTATTCTTTTCGCATTAACATCACGTAACATTTGCTGTACGGTATCTTGAGAACAATTGAATAAGATTCCATTCCTTAGAGTGAGAATGGAAAAGCAAAATGTTTCATGACAAAGCGATATAAAGCAAAGTGTTTCTTAGAATGCAAGAACGAAGATTTGCTCACTACAAATGCTTCTACTGAGATGTTCTGCGAAGTTCTTTTTAAATGAGGAAAGTATTCCTATAGAAAGGAAATGTGAAAGTTGAATTATCTATTTATTTATTTATTAACTTATTTATTATTTTGTTACATACGTATTTACTTATTTATATACTGAACTATTTTTGTATTTTATTTATTTATTTATTCATTTGTTACATAATTATATATTTACTTACTTATAAACTTACTTTTTCATATTTATTTATTCATCGATTGATTCATTCCTTCAACTAATTAATTAATTTCTTCATTTATGTAGGCCTAATCTATTTTATGCATTTATTTACACTATTTACTTATTTATTCATTTGTTACACATATGTTTACTTATATATACCCTCAATTCTGTATTTATTTATTTATTTATTTATTTATTTATTTATTTATTCTTTCATTTAGTCATTGATTGATTGACTCATTCATTAATTTATTAATTCATTTATTCCATTTATTTACTTATTTCTTCATTTGTTACATATGTATTTACTTATTTATATACTCAATTATTTATTTATTTATTTATTTATTTATTTATTTATTTATTTATTTAATCATTCATTCATTGAGTCGACCTGGTTGACGAGTTGGTATAGTTGCCCAAGGTTGCGGGTTCGATCCCGGGCCAGGTCGATGGCATTTAAGTGTGCTTAAATGCGACAGGTTCATGTCAGTAGATTTACTGGCATGTAAAAGAACTCCTGAGGGACAAAATTCCGGCACATCCGGCGACGCTGATATAACCTCTGCAGTTGCGAGCGTCGTTAAATAAAACATAACATTTCATTCCTTGATTCATTCATTTATTGATTGATTGATTGATTGATTGATTGAGTCACTCTTTCATTTATTAATTAATTCATTCTATTTATTTAGTTATTTATTAATTTGTTATATTACCGGTTGTTCAGTATGGTTGTGAAACTTGAACTCTCACTTTGAGAGAGGAACTGAGATTAAGAGTGTTTAAGAATAAGATTCTTAGGAAAATATTTGGGGCTAAGCGGGATGAAGTTACAGGAGAATGGAGAAAGTTACACAAAGCAGAGCTGCACGCATTGTATTCTTCACCTGTAACATCAAATCCAGACGTTAAAGTTAAATTATCTATTTATTCCATTACTCATTATTTTGTTACATATGTATTTACTTATTTATATACTCAATTATTTATTTATTTACTGATTAATTGACCCATTCATTCATTCATTCATTCATTCATTCATTCATTCATTCATTCATTCATTCATTCATTCATCCATCCATCCATTCCATTTATTTATTTACTTATTCATTCATTTGATACATTTATATTTACTTTCTTTACATTTATTTATTTATTCATTCATTAATTCACTGATTAATTGATTCATTTATTAAATTATTCATTAATTCCTTCTACTAATTAATTTATTTATTCATTTATTTAGGCCTAATATAGATTTATGTGTTTATTTATTTACTTACTTACTCAATGGCTTTTAAGGAACCCGGAGGTTCATTGCCGCCCTCACATAAGCCCCTATCCTGAGTAAGATTAATCCAGTCTCTACCATCATATCCCACCTCCCTCATATCCATTTTAGTATTAGCCTCCCATCTACGTCTCGGCCTCCCCAAAGGTCTTTTCCCTCCGGCCTCCCAACTAACACTCTATGTGCATTTCTGGATTCGCCCATACGTGCTATATATCCTGCCCATCTCAAAACGTCTGGATTTAATGTTCCTAATTATGTCAGGTGAACAATACAATGCGTGAAGCTCTCCGTTGTGTAACTTTCTCCATTCTCCTGTAACTTCATCCCTCTTAGCCCCAAATATTTTCCTAAGAACCTTATTCTCAAACACCCTTACTCTCTGTTCCTCTCTCAAAGTGAGAGTCCAAGTTTCGCAACCACACAGAACAACCGGGAATATAACTGTTTTATAAATTCTAACTTTCAGATTTTTTGACAGAAGACTAGATGACAAAAGCTTCTCAACCGAATAATAACAGGCATTTCCCATATTTATTCTGCGTTTAATTTCTTCCCGAGTGTCATTTATATTTGTTACTGTTGCTCCAAGATATTTGAATTTTTCCACCTCTTCGAAAGATAAATCTCCAATTTTTATATTTCCATTTCGTACAATATTCTGGTCACGAGACATAATCGTATATTTATTCTTTTCGGGATTTACTTCCAACCCTATCGCTTTACTTGCTTCAACTAGAATTTCCGGTTTTCCCTAATCGTTTGTGGATTTTATCCTAGCATATTCACGTCATCGGCATAGACAAGAAGCAGATGTAACCCATTCAGCTCCAAACCCTGTCTATTATCCTGAACTTTCCTAATGGCATATTCTAGAGCGAAGTTACAAAGTAAAGGTGATAGTGCATCTCCTTGCTTTAGTCCGCAGTTAATTGGAAAAAAATCAGATAGAGACTGGCCTATACGGACTCTGCTGTAAGTTTCACTAAGACACATTTTAATTAATCGAACTAGTTTCTTGGGAATACCAAATTCAATAAGAATATTATATAAAACTTCTCTCTTAACCGAGTCATACGCCTTTTTTAAATCTATGAATAACTGATGTACTGTACCCTTATACTCCAATTTTCTTCATTTATTACATATGTATTTTATTTATTTACACACTGAATTATTTATTTATTTACTCATTCATTTATTTATTCATTGATTGATTCATTCATTTACTGTATTCATTGATTGATTGATTGATTTAATCATTCATTCATTTATGCAAATCAAGCTTTCGGGTATAACTCCCTGTAAAGTTGATTTGCATAATACACGTCACTGTTCGTTAACAGAAAACCACAATTTAAGTCACACAGAGTTAGTGTGCACTCAATGTTGGTTGCTTGACGGTTGTCAGCCCATTTTTGAGGTCTGTGGATATAGAGGGAAAAATTGGAACGGTGTCTGGTAGAGTTCCCGGGTAGCTCAGTTGGGAGAGTCTTGGTACGTTTAACCAAAGGTCCCGGGTTTGATATCCGGCCCCGGAACAATTTTTCCCTCGAAATTATTCATTCATTTAGTTTTTTATGAAATTGTTACATTTATATTTACTTATTATACACTTATTTATTTTATATTTATTCATGCATTCATAGCTTTATTCTTTAATCCCTTTCATTAATTAATTCATTCGTCATTTATTTATTTATTTTATTTATTTAGGCCTAATCTGGTGCAATTAAGACCATCAGGACTTCTTTACTACACCACCAGAATACACATATTTTAATATTGATTCTATAGCACAAGCGACGAACATAAAATAAATGATGCAAACTTGAACATATTTCACAGCATAAAAATAATAATTCTGAAATAATTGTACACACTGCATATAATTCTCTATCTTTATAATTATTATTAAAAGAAATATGCTACAGTAAAGCAAATAACGTGTAGGCCTAATCCGTGGTGCAACATCCTACGAAGGGCCAAATTACACCAAGCTATGTTTTCTAATTTCACAAGTCATCAAATAAAACACTGAATGGACTAGAAATTCATTAAACCCACGCCATCCCACACGCCGCGTGTGTGTCGCCATCTCACCACGCATATCTGCAAGTTTCGATGTTGGACACGTAGTGTGGGCTGATGTAGTCCAGTGTAAACATTTTTCCAATCTAACCTGGTAAATAAAAGCTGTTCAAATGTGACTTAGAATACAGAGAAGCGACTTAAAACCGGAATTAGAAATCGTGTATTGTACAACTATTATTACAGAGACACTCGTTGGGGTTGCCACATTTACCGTTTTATCGGGTGCCACACTTTCTTCAGACTTCAAATTCGATTTTAATTGGTACACTTAAGTGTTTATCATTTAAGAAACTTCACATTCCTTTTGATTATGTAATGTTTATTCTTATAAATATTATCAAGGATACTCTTCAAATATTACATCATCATCATCTCTATTTCAATTAATCCACTTTTATATTTCCCTTCAACAATTAACTTTTTTTTTCTTTAATGTATCACCTCACATTATATTGTACATGTTTATTGTATTCAGGACCCTTGTGGTCACTCAAATTCTTTGAGCTGGTGTCTTTAATTAATGAATAAAAAAATATACTAACGTCAACAACCTATACTTTGATATTATGTAAAAATACTCACTACAATTTTAATGCAATGTTTGTTTCACAATATTATTTATGCTCGACCTTGCCGAAATGTAGTAATTATACATCTGGTAGTAGCCCTTTAATGCACTTCATTAAAGTACACCTATTCATTATAATTCAGTTGTTCAGCCAATGAGAAATCACCTTTGTACTGATTGTACCATTATAAAACCGCAAGTATCGATTATTCTCGGATATGCAATCGAAAGACAATTAGCGAAAAGTCACGGAGGCTGGAAATCAAATACTGTCGCAGAAGGTTATGTTCTGTTACTATAATAATTAGCGTTAATTGTAAATAATATTCAAATAAATTCAATTTATCATCTCGTTTTTCAATTCTAAATCAATTTCCAGATTATATCAAGCCTAATGTTCATGTTATTCTCTAGATTATATCAAGGTCAATGACATACGTGTTTCGGAAAAAGTCAATACTTTCGCGCCTGCGCACATCTCACAATTCAGGTCAGTTCACTACTCACTTATATGACCATAACATGAATACTTCTGAATAATTTCAAGTTAGAAATATGGTCGAGCATAAAAGTCGTATGAAACTTGCCTATAATGGTAATTAAGACGCTCGTATGAAAATTATGAAACTCGCTTGCGCTCGTTTCATAAACAAACATACTCGCGTCTTAATTACTATCATTATAGGCTCGTTGCATAATGTACTATTATGGATTCTCTCAAGACTACAGCAACAACCAACAACACTGAAGTGGTGCGAAACCAATGGGATTCTGTTCATAACAGCAGTGTTTATATTACTTTCCCGATTTTCCTGTTACGGGAAAGTGAGATATTTATTTCACATGCCACGCCTTTTAACCTCAGACTTTTCCTCGTTTGCAAGAGAGCCACTTTGTAAACGTTCTCGTCTTTGAAGTGTACGAAAGCGCTGATTTCTAAATGTAAGCAATTTAGAATCATTAGCTTCCACCCCATTCAACCTGTTGCTGCACTTTTATTTCATGGAGAGAAAAGGTCTTATCACAACTTTCATGTTAATTTTAAATATCGGAAATTGCTTACTTTGTATAACATGTTCAAAAGATTGGCTGTGAATAATGACGATTTACGACTACGAATCAAAGACGGAAACTTGATATTTAGTCTGCAGACATATTTCAACGTATGGAAAAATTGACGAAACAGTTACAATGGGCAAAGAAGTGAAAGATATTTAGTAATTCACAATTCTTTTAAATGTATATTTGTCCACCGCTGTGGAGTAACGGTCAGGGCGTCTGACTGTGAAACGAGCGGATCCGGGTTCAAATCCTGCTTGGGACAAGTTACCTGGTTGGGGTTTTTTCCTCAACCGGTTCAAGAAGAATTGCTTGGCAACTTCCAGCGTTGGACCTCGGACTCATTTCGCCATCAGTAATTCACATATCATCATAATCATCCATACAATAGCCTGGGTTCAATTCACTGTGCAGCGACCTGTACTTGTACAAGAGCGTGGCCGTTCGGCTATCAGATCATTCACAGCATAGGAGTGGTAAGCACAATAAGCTTCAGGGTACAGTACAAGGCTTCGAGTCCCTCCACGGTGCAAGGGAGAAAAAATATATATTTAGGCCTACGAGAGTCGACGGCAATTCGGAAGGCGGTAGTCTGCTAGCGTTTGCGTCGAGAGAGACAGACTGAGCGTATTCCGAATCTCACCGGTGAGCAATCCGATGGCATCACGGTGTTCCGAATTCCACCGATGACGTCATTGATGCTCCACCGGTGTCGCACCGGTGCCATCAGCTTGCAGAGGTGATGGCAGTCTCCATCAGCCGCCATCAGTGAATCTAATTGGTTCTTGTATAGGGCGGGAATTAGCAGACGAATGACATCGTGCACTGTTGTGTCATGGCGGTGTGTTCTGCTGTATTGTTTGTAATGAGCACAACGTAAAAACAATATGTTAATGGCTTATGAGCGAACATGTCAACGGACCAGTTATTACTACCGGTTCAAGAAATAAGTTGTTTATGATCTCTTTTCTTTGAACGAGATGGCAGTACGAAAATTTCGCAAAATTTTGCTAGCGTAGCATAGATAACCACTTACACGGTCGCCATGACAGCATCGATTCTTCCAGCAGTTTTGTTCCTTATTATCGTTGCAAAGTGACGTCATTGATGTCAACGGACCGGTGAGATTCGGAATACGCTGATAGAGAGAGCAAGGCAGCGTACAACATTGCCACATCGTACTTCACGCGCACGTGCAATACAAATAGCGCAGGAGAGAATTTAAATTATCGAAAGACAATAATGACCTTAGCCGTTGATTACCGTAAGCATGACACCAAACAAACCCTCTTACCTTCACTAACAATATTCTTTGCACGGTTCTCAATCCCACACCACATGCTTCTGCAGTCGTTTCTAGCATGTTGGCAACGTTGCAGCCAGCATCAAGATGGACGGCAGCGTTCTGCTCGTCAACGTTTTTATAATAATTATACACCTTAAACACTATTTTCCGCGCCTGCTTGTGTAATACTTGTGTTTTTACAGTCTCTTCTTCCATTTATTTACCTTACATACACATAGTAAATGTTAGTTTTACTTATTCAATGTATTGAAACACTCGCACGTGAACAAACGAACTCGGGAAGTGCTTGTTATACACTGATTCTGATTGGTTCTACTGTACAAGCTTGTGACGTCACATAACAGAAATGCTACGGCGCATATAGAAGCTAACCGCCTTCCGAAATACAGTCTAGTCTGGTGCTGTTGATCGATCAAAATATTTAATCGATTAACTATTTGAATTTAATCAATTAATCGATATATTACATAGATTCTTATACCAGCTGATCTTAACAGCATTTAAAAATGTGTAAATGTCAAATTTAAAAAGGGCGAAATAACGTCTGCTGTAACGAACGCTTTATTTATTGTTGGGTGAAATTTCTTCCCCTATTTCTCAATCGCCACAACTTCCGTGGCATACACATGATGACAAGGGTCATTAGAAGTAGTGATTGATTGGCCGAAGAATCAGACTCATGAACGAAGGCGGGCTACAAGGTTGCAGCATTGAGAAGTTGTTGTGTTACCTCCGTCTGGGATTATAGTCTTATTGCAAACTTCTTTGTAGTCGTATAAGTTTGTTTGATTGATTGCGTTCCGACGAGAGGAAGTTCCATAAAAAGCGTTCCTGTGAATAACAATAAGGTTATTCAGTAAAGTCCCCTATCCTTCAATAGCCGCTACACAAGAATGTTTACTTCGTAATTTTACACGGAAAGAGATGCAAAACTCGCTTTCATATAGCGTAGATCGACAAGGACGAATGCAGAATGATTTTCCTGACGTTACGAATGATAGATTATAGTTTTAAAGAAAGGTGCAAAATGTGTGGATTGAAATGCGGATTTATTATTATTATTATTACTATTACTATTATTATTATTATTATTATTATTATTATTATTATTATTATTATTATTATTATTATCATCATCATCATCATCATCCTTCACGAATTAGGCCTCTGTAGACCTGTTTCGGCCCCATCTAGCAGTCTTCTTAAAGGTCTTCCTGGTCGACGATGTCCTCTAGGTTTATACTGCATCACAATATTTGGGATTCTTGAATTGTCCATTCTTCTTACATGATCTAGCCAATTTAATTTGTATCTGTTGATTTTTTCTTCTACTGACTCTACTTCTAATTGTTCTAAAATTTCTTCATTCCTTTTTCGGTCTAAAAGATTATATCCTGCAGTCCTCCTAAAAAATTTAATTTCTGTTGCTTTGATTCTGTTTATGTCTTTTTTCTTTAATGTTCAAATCTCGCTTCCGTATAAAAGGGAGGGTAATGCTAGTGTATTATGTATTTTTATTCTTGTAGATTTTAGTACTAATTTAGCTTTTAATGTATTGCTTATTATTCCTAGAATTTGTGTAAATTTGGTAATTTGCTTGTTCACATCTTTTCAATTTTGATACGATATTTCACAACCGAGATAATTGAAATTTTGTACTTGTTCGAGGCATTGGTTATTGTGTATTATCTTACTTCTGACTGGGTCTTGTCCTAAAAATGCCATTACTTTTGATTTTTGTGCTGAAATTTCCATCCCAAAATCTTTTAATATTTCATTTAATGTATATAATCCTCTTTGTAAATTATCCTCTGAATTGGAAATTATGACTTGATCATCGGCATAGAGTAAGGTATTTAATGTTAGAGCACTGGTTATTTTGATTCCTGATGTGTAGATATGGTTCCATTTTAAAATAATTTCATTCATATAAATATTAAATAAAGTTGGTGTTAGTAGACAACCTTGTTGAACTCCAGTATCCAGTATTAACTAATTTTCTTTCGGATATACAGTTATTTATTTTGAGACTTATTTTGCTGTCTGTGTAGATTTCTATTATATTTTGTAATAGCAAATTTGGAATATTTTATCTTGTAATATGTCGAATTATTATTATTATTATTATTATTATTATTATTATTATTATATTATTATTATTATTATTATTATTATTATTGTCCAGAAGAGCAATAGATATAATGAAGAATATTTAACTAGTACTGTCCCACATGAAAACAACACGAACAATACAAACTAAATCAACATTATTTAAGTGGTGTACAAAAAGCAAATAATATAATACAAACTCTTACAAAAATAAATAAAACACATTTAAAAGAGATATCATTTCCTTTTACATTTATGGAAAAAGTTTTTCAATAATTATTGCTTATCGAAATACAAAATAATCGATTTCACCAGTTATAAAAATAATTTATTATGTACTTTATGGTACATATACAGGGTGTTTCCGGGCTAGTGTTACAAACTTTCAGGGATGATGGGGAAGGGCACATGTATCAATTTGAGATAAGGAACCCTGGTCCGGAGAGTAACTCGTCAGGCTAAATAAATACATGTCACCTTAAAAAATTAAATGTTAAATATCACCTTAATTTTAATTTGCACTTTATATACAACTTTTCAAGTTATTCTTGAATCTCCTTAAGGAAGGACAGCCCTCAAATACCGCTGCTGGTAGGTCATTCCAATCATTTATAGTTCTATTTAAAAATGAGAATTTACCTACATCCGTTTTCTGTTCCTTACATTTGATTTTAAAATAATGACCGTTCCTACCATAGTACGTTGGCTTCTCTAACCGAGCCGTTATGTCTACCCATGCTTTTTGATCTAGATGTGCTCTATACAATGATGTTATTCTAGTCTTTCTACGTCTGTTTTCCAAAGTTTCCCATTTAAGTTCTTTTATCTATCGTTTCCGTCTTCTCTTTTACTTTTAACAAATTTAGCTGCCCTATACTGGATTCTTCCTAAGGAATTTATCTGATATATTCTATAGGGATCCCAACATGTAGTTCCGTATTCCATTAACGGTCGCACTAACGTTAGATATGCTATTTCCTTCGACATATTCAGTAATATCTGTAAAATTTGTTAATTTCTCCATATAGAAGCTAGAGTAATGAGAATGACATTGCAGGTCAAATATCAGATATCAAGTACGATCAATAACGATTAAACTTTGAATAACGTGGTATAACATAAGAACAAGAAGAAAACAGAAATATAGAACTTTGTACATAAAAATTAATAGCATAGCAAGAAGAACATGACGCAAAACTGCACAAAGATATCTTTACTAGAGTCTTTTCGTATCCACTTAAGCACGGAGGCGAATTCTACATTCTTAGAAATTGAAGATGAAAGAGAAGACCAGAGCAGTGAAATTAAATTTTCAGGTTGCACACGGTTGAATTATATCTCGGAAGACGACAACTGTAAGACTTCTGGAGATACATTTTATTAATAAAAAAAGGAGAAAAGCTAAGAGAATGTGTTCTTGGAATAGATGGGAATATATTGACAAAAAATTGAGTTTGTATTTTGTACGTGCGGTAGAAGTGAAACGTTTTAAGCTCTAAATGTGAAAATATGAAGGTGTCTGTTTCACACGTCATGAAGACGTTTGGGAGGCATGGAAGTAGAGTGCCATTCTTTCATGACCAGAATGAAGTGTTGTCTGTAAATGCGTAGTAATCAGACATAGTATCTAGGGGACCGATTTGGGGGAACACTGTGCATTCAAGTCAACTGAATGCTGGAGAATAAACTTGGGTATAGCTGCAAGAGTGGCATATGTACACAACAGACTAAGGTAATTCCGGGAGAGTTGCCCCACTTAAAGTTTTTATCGTTTACAAATTAAACAAACCAAAGCAGATAGTTTATTCATGTGTTATAGCAAGTGAAATACATTAAAGTTTTATGTAAAATTTGAAACAATCGATAATTCGTACACAATAAGTGGTAAAATAAAAATTAATCAGATACGATATCACTGTAATATACACACATATAGGGGAGAGATGACCCGCTGTAGTAATTCCCACATTAAACTATTAATTTGATAAATAAGACTCTAAATAATGTTGCTTATTTTATTTTTGCAATAAGTTCATTTTCTAGCTCGTTTTTCAGTGCGACCACACATATGGCACTTAGTCCACATGTTATGCAACTTCTTGCAAGAAAGTCACTGAATCCAATCAACAACTTCCTTCATTTGATAAAATGTTCAAGACACTCAACAAAGTATGAACTATCTACTTTGTTTCATTTGACGACATTCTCTTCATATTTTCTCCAAAAGTGTCTTCTATATCTACTAGATTTTGAAGAATTTGACTTTGACCTTTTTGGAGCTAGGAAGCTTTCAAAGATGGTGTTTCCATTTTTATCTCCACCTGTAACGCGTTCTACCGACCGCTTTCTTTTCTTCACAGCAAAAGATATTGCTGGCACATAGTTTATTTCATGAAGAGATTTGAAAGGAGTCGCTGTCGCTGAATTTGCTATTGTGGCTCTTGAGCCGAAATTACAACTTCTTATCCCTTATCATTAGAACTTGTAGCCGATAAAGTTTTCTCTTCTTTGAGATTTCCTGAAGAGGCACAGAAAGGAATTCTTACAGCTGTGTTGTTGATTGATGCATCATAAATACTGAAGAGGTGCTCAGGAACTGCATCTGGATTGAAAGGATAGAAACCTCTGGCTCGAAATCCAAATGACCTCTCTATTACTACCAACGCAGCTTTCTAGGTGGAAAGTCAGGCTTGCTTTTTATAAGCTATCCGTTGCTGTGATTCTGTTCTTGAAATAATGCTTGAGAGACTTAAAATGTGAGCGATCAAGAGATTGAAGTGCCTGAGTTGCATAGGTTGGTAGGCAAACAATTGTGATTCATTATCCTCATTCTAGCATTTTATGTTATCTAAATGTGTTGAATGTTCATCCAATCTTGCCAGGATTCTTTCTTGGAGTAAAATTTTCCTTCAATCGCTTCATAAATAATTCTGATGGAACATAGGACAATTTTGGATTCATATAAACCCCCGTTTCTGCTAGGAATCCGTCAAAAAACGTCTATTTTTCCCCTCAAACATTGCCGGTGGAAGAAATGTTCCGTCCGAATTGCAACATGTTATGACAGAATCACTTCCACCTTTTTCGCTTGAAGTTAGGACTTGAACATCTTTGGATCCCTTTTTCTCAACCACTTCTCCAACCACTTGTTTATTTGGATGTCACTTTCCTCTATTTTATGTGGCTTTCCTACAAATTTCCTTTACATAGAGTTGTTTCCATTAGGTCAAAATACTGTCTCGACACACCTTGACCTCTTCAGAGAGATGAATGATCCTTCTGACTGCCTGTAGGTAACTCAAGGTTTCGCTCTAGGAAGAAATGCAGCCATTGGATGTTTCTTGAAGACTCCACTAGATTTCAGTCGGTGGATTGTTCTCTAAATAATTCCATAACAATGCGATGATTCATTAATTCCCAATTCCCCAAAAAGTTACAGTAAGATCGAAGAAATCTCTGGGATTGCATTGACTAACGTTTGATCGTGAAATATGTCTTTCAAACACAACTTTGGACATCCCTTAAAATTTTGAAGACGCTCAACTTTGGGCACCTATTGAAATGTCGCTGCAACAAATTTAGAATACCGGTATTCCTTAAAATGTTCATGGATTTCAACATTGGACACCTCTTGAAAATATATGATCCTCTAGCAAGTTTTGGTCACCTTTTAAAATTATTGGCCTCTAATATACAACAATTTTATTCTAATATAATAATTCAATGAAAATTCCAATAAATTCAGCTAGGACACTAATAATAATTAGTTATGCACCGTAATATCACTCTTAAGTACATGGGGCGTCTCTCCTTCAAACAGGTGGGGCATCTCTCCCTTTAGCATGACCATTACGCCTTATGTATTTAAGGGTAACCGTAATGGAAAATTACTTAATTTTTTTTTTTTTAGAATGGAGTACAATGCATGCACTTGTCAAATATATTGGATTAAGCAACATATACATAGCCATTATCCCAATTACGAATTTTGAAAAATTATAAATATTATAACAAAGCCTACGAAAAACAGCATTTCCTTTTCCTATTCACTTTTCACACACAAAAAAACCGTCACAAAGATTGCACTGCTTGCCTTCGAGGGTGGTATACGAATTAAACAAATGGTCCCAATGTCGATTCCTTAGAGATTTTGAGATAAGGAGAAAAGGGGGGTGGGGCGACTCTCCCCGTGGGGCATCTCTCCCGGAATTACCTTATGTACGGAGAGACACTATGTTATGTTATATTGATTTATTGATATAGTTCTCAAGTACAAAACTTAATAATATAACAAAAGATCTATAAACAAATGTAGTTCTACATACTAAATATACAATTTCCTAGACTCATTATTTTATTGAAAATCTCAATTTTTTTTTTTGGTTCAAACTTGCACTTACGTCTGGTTTTAGTGCATGTTTAAACCAATCGTGATAACCATTAAGACATTAAACCTTATTTTATCTGCTCCTTTTCACA